>NC_056728.1:369430375-369502875 GCF_019279795.1 Protopterus annectens | reverse complement strand
CAATGGGGCAAAATGTGCCCCCATACTTGCAAACCGTGTACTGTTGGAATGGGAGAGAAAGTTTATTTTGGAACCACACTTCATGGACAAAATAATATCATGCAATCGGTTTTTGGATGACATTCTCATCTTGTGGCAAGGGGATGAAAATGAGGCCCGTGAGTTTGTTGAATATGTAAACAGCACTAGTTCTTTTTTGAAGTTTAGTAGTACATGAAAAGCAAGTGAAACTGATTATTTACACATACATCTATTAAAAAATCAGGATATCAATGTATTGGATAGTACCATCTTTAGGAAAGAGACATTTTCAAATACCATGCTTCACTTTAATAGCTGCTACCCCCAGCATCAGAGGAGAAGTATAATTAAGGGCCAGATGGCGAGGTTGTCCAGGCTTGTAAGTGATGACAGTACATTCAAGAACAAAATGTTTATTTTGATTAGTTTGATCATGGATAGGAGATATCTATTGAAGATATTAATAAAAAATAAAAAGATAAGTTATACAGAGGAGAAATTCTTCCTTTTTTCCTATACTTAGAATTGAAGGAAATTTACCAGTAGGCACTAAAAATGTGAGGGAAGTTGATGCAATAGTTTTGCGTTATAACAAACATATTCCAAGTGTGGTTGATATCATAAATAGTTGTTGGGACCTATGCTTTGAACAAGAAACAAAGGATAGACTTGGCAAGCCACCTAAAATAGTATATAGCAGAGGCAAGAACATTAAAAACATTTTAGAGATGCAAGGAGAAGGAAGTAGAAGAATGGGATATACGTCACTAATGTTTAAATGTGGAGCTTGCAAATATTGCACATTTATTAATGTTGGTCCCTATGTCTCAGTGGCTAGTTGTAATTTTTCTTTAAAATGTCCAGGAAAATGCAACTGCAGCTCCTTTATGGTAGTTTAATTGGCAACATGTATATCCTGCCCTGGTTTCTAAATGGGAAAAACTACTCATAGGCTCAGGGAAAGGATTGGAGAGCATCTTAGAACAATTAAAAACAAGGATATGCACAATGCCCAGTATGAACACAGTGTTAAATGTAATTATTTTAAAAAGTTTATTTTCTTTGTGATAGAGTCTCATTCAAAGAAAGGTGTGGTGATGCTAAAATGAGGTGGAGGTAAAAGAGGTCAGGTGGCAACTTAGACTGAATGCTATGGTTGTACCAGTTCTCAATGATAACATCTCTGTAAAGCCAGTTTTAAAGCAGAGGTCAATTAGGATTTAGCCCTATAGGACAGAGTCATGTAACCTAACACAAAATTAAGTTTTTGCTCAGGATATTGTTTAATTGTTATCATCCCTGAAGTTCAATGAATAGTTAGCATTTAAATTGAGAAGTTTATTGTAAATAAGTTTTTTATTTAGTGTGTACCAGGTTATTATATACAATACAAGGTGGCTTTAAGAAGCAATCTTAGATGGTTTTAAATTTATTGCGCAAGTTAAAATGATTAGTTGCTTCATTTTGGTCAAGATATTTAAACATGGTTTTATTATATAGTAAATGACTCTGAAGAAACCTGTTGGAATACTAAGGTAAAAGTGCTTAGTCATTTGCACTTTCTATTAAACGGTTCGTCGTTTTCTAGCTTGCGGTTTGCAATTTTTTATTTTTTCTTGTTTAGTGTTTTGTGCATGCCTGTTGGCAGTTTCGTGTGCTCATATTTATTTTCTATTTGCAGCACATCAGCTCACTACGCACTTGTGTGACCAGATCTTCTATCATCAGTAAGTAGAGATCCAGAGAGAGAAGCCATCTTTGCCTTTATTTATTCAACTCATAAATGCATCAAATGAACTGGTGCATCTTTGAAATTTTCCTTTTCTGGATATTGCACCATTAAATATGGCATAAAAACAAGGGTTCCCATACAAAAATTATACAATCCAATGAATATTTCCCCATATTTTTCTCTCTAAAACTTCTACAAAGAAGCTCAAGCTGACTGAATCAAGGTTTTGCTGAGTATTGGCTAATATTATACTTGCCATCTCAATCTTTATCAGGTAAATCCATAAGAATGTTTAATGCCTACCAATTGCCTGTTTATTTATTTATTTAGTTATTTATATTTATATTTATATATTTTGATTCTGTAGCTTTATCATGTTGTTTGTTTTTGAAGCTTTTCTCCCTGCTCCTCTACTGAAAACAAGCTAACATTGGCCCAATAGACCTCCCAGTAAACAAATACAAATAAATAAATAAAAGAGGTGAAGGGATGGATGGCTGGATGGATGGGTCTGTTAGCTGGGTCCACCATATCAGTTTTACTTTGAAGAGTACCACTACTCTTGCTTGCTTCATCAATGCATACAGTCTAGGCTCTACCCATATATTTTTGTATGTGTACATTAGTCTTCCCTTTATACAATACGAAGGAAGCCCAGCTGGTTCTTGGGACTTCAAAGATCTCATGTAATATATTGCAAATTTGATCTCCTTTGTATTAATATGTTTGTTTAATGCCTCTCTTTATACAGTATCTGTCACAACCCTGTCCATATCATGGTCAAACCGATGTTTTGACCTCTCACCCACTGTTCACTATACAATTTAGTGTAGTAATCCTGAAGTTCCTGTCTTATCTTTTTTTTTCCTATCTTGCCTTGCTCCATTGTTAACTGTTATTTCTACACTGTACTGCTTTCTCTTCTTCTCACTAAATGACAAAACTATGAACGTAGTATTTATCTCTTTCCTCAGCCACCAAACATCCTCTCTACTTGACACATTCTGCTTTTATCTTTGGTTGTAGACAAGTCAAGTTTGCATTCATAATATCCATTTCCATTTTCAGACTCTTCTTATCTTGTCCAGCACTCATGATCAGATACTATAAATGCCCCCACCTGCCTCCCTTTTATGACCTAAACTTGCTCCTTGCTGCTCTCTTTATCCTCTGCTATCATAGTATTAGCCTTTATTGCTGTTTTAAGTCCATCACACCAGATTACTCCCAACTCTTCCTTAGCCTTCTTTTTTCTTGAATAATCTTTTGTGTCACATTTTATAGTTTTAAGTTCCTTCTGTACAATTGGAATCCAAAAACGTACCACGGAGCCCTTGTACCAGCAACAACAAGTAGGTAGTCTTAACGAATTTATTTATCACAAACGTTTTAGCACAAAGGTGCAGCTTCCTCAGAGAAAACAAATTAACAATGAGGTAAAGTGCGCCTTTTATACAAAGCAAAAGGGAAATGACAACATGGTAAGGTGAAACTCATTGTAGTAATTAGTAAACAAGTAGAAGCCTTCACAAGAACAACTTATTCCTCAAAGAGAAGATGCAAACATTAATTCATGTTAGTAATAAGCATTTCAAAGTGTGGAATGTTACCAAAGAAACAAACATAAAATTTAAAATAACATATTTAAAATTCTTAAAATATGTGAAAGAAATCATAACGTTAAAGTAAAAATTCAACATAAAGTCATTCAAATAGCAACTCATAAAAAAGTAAGTATAATATGCAGTAATGGATTAAATCTTAGTAAAAAAGTAATGGTAATCCATTATGAATATGAACCATAATGAGCAACTGTGTACCTTAAAGGTATTATTGTATAACCAACAATAATAACTAAAATCTAGGCAATATTTAACATGAGAGGTGCTACAACAAAGGCACGTCACATGAAGTCAGAAACAAAAAAATTTTGTATATTTTAAAAAATTTTGTATATTTTAAAAAAAGTCTTTATGTATGCATAAGAAAGTAAGGAATATCTACAAAGGGGGGTACTACCTTAAATAGCTCCTCAATTTGAGTACTGCTGAGATGTTACAGTTTTCGTTTATTCGATATTCCTTACTTTCTTATGCATACATAAAGACTTTTTTTAAAATATACAAAATTTTTTAAAATATACAATTTTTTTTTGTTTCTGACTTCATGTGACGTGCCTTTGTTGTAGCACCTCTCATGTTAAATATTGCCTAGATTTTAGTTATTATTGTTGGTTATACAATAATACCTTTAAGGTACACAGTTGCTCATTATGGTTCATATTCATAATGGATTACCATTACTTTTTTACTAAGATTTAATCCATTACTGCATATTATACTTACTTTTTTATGAGTTGCTATTTGAATGACTTTTTATGTTGAATTTTTACTTTAACGTTATGATTTCTTTCACATATTTTAAGAATTTTAAATATGTTATTTTAAATTTTATGTTTGTTTCTTTGGTAACATTCCACACTTTGAAATGCTTATTACTAACATGAATTAATGTTTGCATCTTCTCTTTGAGGAATAAGTTGTTCTTGTGAAGGCTTCTACTTGTTTACTAATTACTACAATGAGTTTCACCTTACCATGTTGTCATTTCCCTTTTGCTTTGTATAAAAGGGGCATGCACTTTTACCTCATTGTTAATTTGTTTTCTCTGAGGAAGCTGCACCTTTGTGCGGCGAAAACGTTTGTGATAAATAAATTCGTTAAGACTACCTACTTGTTGTTGCTGGTACAAGGGCTCCGTGGTACGTTTTTGGATTCCAGTTGTTCTTGTCTTTTGCATTTGCCTTCTGTACAATTAACAGTTACAATGAACCTACTTTCAGTTACCCAGCTTGTCCGCATTTTTCCCTTTAAGTATATCAAACCAAATCATAGTGTGGTCTGAAAAACACATTTTTTTGATTTCACAATTCTTGACCTCTTCTAGACGTATGTCTTGCTTTAGAAAATAATCTGTTCTGCTAATTTGTACCTGCTCATTCCCAGAGAAAGAGTAGGCCAGCTTATTTTCTTCAGGAAGCTTGTATGATATTCCTTTCCTTTATATTTTCTATCCCATTGGAAATCTAAAGTGGCATTGAGATGCCCTCCACTGAGTTGTATATACTTGAGTATAGCAAATCGCCTCTTATCTTTAAAAAGTATGAACAAATGTGGGATTGTCATTATCAGGTGCATAAATGTTACTTACCGTCTTGATGATTTCTACCCTCCATTTACTCTCATCACCAATTGCTCTGGATGTTTGGTTGTTTTCTTGCTAAAAAGGATTTGTCTCTCTATCAGCAACCCCTTTTCCTATTCCCTCTGTTCATAGAATCCACATGCACTTTTTCATGGTCTCTAGACTTGTATTTTCATATATCTCTTATCTTATATCTGCTTTCCTGTGCCATGGCTCTATGTGTTTGACCCCGCTTTAGTTTGGAAAATGTGCTTTCATTTTATGGGGTGAAAACATCCTCTGAGATGGGGTGCTAGCACCACTGGCAGATTTTACTATGAAATGCTGAAAGGCAGCATACTGAATGGATTAAAAAATGCCTGAAAGTCAAATTGGCAATAAAATCCTATTTAGTCATTTTTTTGCAGGGGTCAAGTTTCCCTGTACCCCGGATATGGGGGGGGGAAGCTCCCACACCCCCTAAATAGGCCAACCTCCCAAAGAATACCCCAGGCATGGTTCATACTATGCTAACTGCTCTCATGAACCATTTTAAGAATAGGCAATTACCTCATGTGAAAATCAAACCCTGCACCTTATGTCTGTAAGGCAAACAACTTAACCATTAGGTCAACCTCCCAACCTAATCATCCCTTGCAAGACTTGAACCCAGGACCGTGCACACCATAGTCACAGCAATTTACCACAAAGCCATGTGAGCTGTTAAATGTCAGTACCAGGTCTTGACCCAGGAGCCCATACACCATTGTCAAAGCAATTAACCAGTAAGCCATGCAAGCTATAATGTATATACATGGTTGCAAAATAAGAAGAACTATCCCAAACCAAGTGAATCATTGCCAGTGCACACTTAGAAACTACACGGGCAATGATGCCCTATGGGAAAGAGTGTTCAGCATTACGCCTTTCGTCTGTTTGCTTTTTTCCTGTATGCTACTTATGCTCAGGCAATTTCATCTCAAGCGTATGTAGGGGAGTTCACCTGGCATTATTAATACCTTGTCTAGGCTGAGATAAAAGAGGGATGACTAGTGAAAGAAAGGGAGCAACCTCTACTCCATTAAACCCCCACTGACATTAAAGATAATTGCTGTCTTATTAACATTCTTAACACAGTCTGTGAACATAGTATGGTCTTAAGTATCTTTATAGTTTGACAATTAAAAGAAAGAAAGAATTAAGCAGTGATTGTACTCATATTAATAAGGATTCAACTTGCAATAACACAAGCTCTACAGCATTTTTGCATATTCTAGTTTTATACATCCCCAATATGTCCATATCATATTACAATTGCTAAATTTCAGCCTATTGCAATAGCTTTATAAATGGCTTAAGGTTTTTTTCCAGTTTTGTGTCCAATGTGCTCTGTCCATTCTCATATATATATATATATATATATATATATATATATATATATATATATATATATATATATATATTATATATATATATGTTCACCTATGCCAGTGCATACTCTATATTAATTTATTTACTTATTGACATTTGTTTACTGGCAAAGTTTAACTGGATAATTTTATTTGTTTTCAGTGGAGGACCAGGGAGAAAAATCTCTACAAATAAAATAGTAGAAAATATGTATATATTGGTGACAATAGACATCTTATTACAAAATATTGCAAATTCATAGAGTAATAGAAATATTAATACACATATGGCAAATAGAGTAATACACATATGCCATCATTAAATATGATTAATACAATGTCATGTTAATACTGATGTTTATAACTCACCCTTAAAGCAAATGTCAGTATGAAAAATTCAAACAGTAGATAAAAAGGAGAAGAGGATGAGAGGGGAGAGTGATAAAAAGTATTTGTTTGAGGTAATAAGTAAAGTATTTATCGAGGGCAGGACATATAATGAGTAAAAGAAAGATGAAAAGTAAGGGAAATGAGAGGAAGAGTGAGATAAATCAAAACAAAGACAGGATGTATAAAGATGAAGAAAAGGAAATAAACTTCTAACAAGGAGAGCAGCAAGTCCATTTTCTCACAAACTGCTAATGCTTAGTGATTCTGTTTTTATATCAATATCAGTATCTGTCTAGATAAAAGTGTGTGCTCATTGTAGATATACGCCCTACAATCCAGAAACATTTTCACTGTTAGAGTAATTTGCCTATCACTGGTAGATCAATTTATGTGCTGGTGACAAAATACAGTTTGGAGACAGCTATGGCCACAATGAGAAAGACCTCATTATCAGCTTATTACTATATCTCTGGAGCATCCTTGTTTAATACTAACATTGCCATACCTGTGATGGACTTAACAGTGGCCCATGTAGCAGATCAGCAAAAGCACCCTCCTACAGTCTCGCACACACACACACACACACACACACACACACACACACACACACACACACACACACACACACACACACACACACACACACACACACACATACACACACGCACACTCCAAGAAATGCCCTCTTCCACACACATATGCATTCAACATTAAACAAACCCTCCTCACAGTTGATTGGACCTACAGGCACACTACTATTCACCCATGTGTATGCACTGCTACACACATGCAGAAACATCTAGACACTGTATCCCTTATCTACCCACCAGTGTGACCACTGATGCAAAGAGAGAGACACACACGCACACACACACACACGCACACACACACACACACACACACACACACACACACACACACACACACACACACACACACACACACACACATTCATTCAGCTTCATTCATGACCGATGCAGATGTGCACATGTACATCCACACACTAAACACAACCCTCACCTCCATTCCTTCACTGACGTTACCTGCACCACAACTACTTCCATTAAAGTGAGTAGGTGGTTATGATCTTTTGATAGTGTTAACTTTTTCCTACAACTGGAAATGTACTCTACAATCAGTAGAGTGAATTAGTAGCCACTGGTATTTTCAACAGAGAGCAAATGGTTAATTAGCATTAACCAGTTCCCTGGATTGCTTCATTACAATGTGGGTTAGCCAGCAGAATTGCTGTCTGCACTGAGAATCCTGATGTGGGAAAACTTCAGTAGTAGGGAGATGTATGAACTGGAATAGGTTTCCTCATTTATTACAATGCTATTACTTTTTTATTTTACCTATGCAGTATCAGTTTAAAGTAATATTTTTGCATTACCCTTGGAAATGTGGTGCATGGAATAAGAGGAAAGTATCCACTGGACCAACTAATTTACATTTTTTAACATACTTACACACCTACATAAACAAACAAACAAACAAAAACAAATAAATGAAACAGATTTCAATTTATAAGTTACAATTTTTTCAGTCTGCTTTCATTGTGAATGTTTTATTTTTACTTTCTGATGCAAGTCTTTTGCTGTCTGTATATTTACTTGGAAAATAAATGCTTTAGCTTATTTATTTGAAGTGCTGAACCTTATTGTTCAATTATAAATGCATATCATGATTGTTTATTTATTGGTAAGGGACTATGAATTTTATCTGTGTACCAAAGTGACATCTGCCCTTCAAATGTTGACCGCTTTGAGTTAATTGCTACAATTTGAATGTAGTATATGGAGTGCCATTATTACAATCAAATATCAATTAAAATACAACCTAGTTCAGTGCTACTTCAGTGTTGAACTTAACAATGCTTATAAAGGTTGATAACAATTGTTAAACACCTGTCATGATGTTAATATTGTGTTTGGTGCTATACTACCATTGTGCCAAAGTGTTATTCGAAAGGCCGCAGAAATACCTCACTAAAAGAATCACAGGCCTAAAGCAGATGCCATATGCTGACCATCTAAAAAAACTCCAGCTATACTCTGTGGCACATTGTCTACTCAGAGGTGATCTCTGCTTAACATAAAAGGCCATGTCAAACCCTGAGCTGTTGGACATGCTCCGCTTAAAGAAATATCAATCCCTCAGAGCCACACGCTCCAAGGATCTAAACCTTGTCATCACAATGAACAAAACATGCTGGAGGGATAGGTTTCTGACCCAGAGACTTCCCATACTCTGGAATAGACTGCCCATACATGTCAAGCAGAGCGCCTCCTTGGCCCTCTTCAAAAGGAACCTTGATGATTGGATGGGAAATAGGAAATTCACCCCGGGGATCATGTCAGTCGCCCTGCTAGACAGGGGTCCAGGGACGTAAATATCGTGGGAAGAAATATCCAGGGAATTGTTATGGCTAGGCCTGTATAGGCCCTAGAGCCGATAGCCTATTACCAACCTATGAACCTATGAACTGGTATGTGAGTGTAAACAACACCAGCAGAACATGAAACAGGTTAATTTTAATTCTATTTCTGTCTGCTGTCTCCATTGCAGTCACTAAAAATGTATTTGGGGACCAGCTGCTTTTCTTAAAACGGGAATACCTAAAGTCATACAGCAGTTCCCAACTGCATTACCAATTTTTTTTAATGTTTCTGTAGCTAATAGTACATGGAGCTGGCAGATCTCCATGCATTGCAAAGAATTATGATGAGATCTCTGATTGTAATTTAAAATGATGTGTTCTCTGGGTTAATTTCATGGCGTACATGCCTCAAACACATAATAAACAAGTTACTATAGGTGACCCAATCATAATACTTTATATCAAAGGTTGGCTTATTTTATTGATAAAAAGTAAGGTTCATTCTTGTTGTATTTGTTTTGAATGACTGGTGATAGCAAGTCTTATATTTTTATATGTGTGAAGGTGGTGTAGTACAGCTTTTTTATCCACGTGTGTGTGTGTGTGTGTGTGTGTGTGTGTGTGTGTGTGTGTGTGTGTGCTCGCGTGTGTGTGTATGTGTGTGTGTGTGTGTGTGCATACACACACACACACACACACACATATATATATATATATATATATATATATATATATATATATATATATATATACACACATATACACAGTAATTCTTTTCAAGTGTTAGTTACTGTTAGAAATATTGCATGGAAAAGAAGTTGGTTCAGTCTGAGTTTGATGAAATATTGCTAATCCAGGTATAGCAGAGCTTAGCTAATACCCAAGACAGTAGTGCATATACTGTATACCCATAAGGTCACTTGTTGTTCAGATTTTAATTATTGCAGCTGATGCCTGCCAAACCCCATACCACTGGCTCATTTGTGCATTGAAATACTGGTTACAGCATTGTGAGAGTAAGAGCTCATAGCCCCTATTTGACACATGTTAGGGTCCATTGTCCTTTGTCTTTTAATAGATAGTACTAGTGTGATTCAAACCATATATAACTGGTTCTTGTACAATGTCCATAAATAAAAAATGGATAGAAAGTAGCAGTCCCTATGCATTACAGAATTAATCAATGCTATCCTAACCTAATATTTTCCAGCATTCTCTGTTTGATTTTGCACCCACTGATTGCTAACAATAAAACTTTCTGTCAGTCAGCTGGTTCATTTTTTTTCCAACTAGGCTGTCCACGGGGCTGTCATTGATGCAACAATTAAGGGTGGTTCACTTTTTTTCATGTTAGCCCTAATGCAGTGGGCCACCGAGATGCAAACCATATCTCCATGTGTCATACTCAGTTGGCCCTAGACCCCCCCCCTGTAGACAACCACCTCCATGCTGTTCATGGTCCCTTTTGGGATTCTGCTTATAAATTCACACACACCCCCCAACCACCACCACTAAGAGAGACAATAAGGCTTAAGCCTTATCATTCCTGTCTTCCCCCACACTAGATCCAGGAGGTGCCTAAGCTGCCCAGGTCATCTGTGCCTTAATGTCAATATTCACAGGACTATACAAAACAAAAAAATAAGCATGGTTGTATACTGCTAACCTATTGTACAAAATAATTTTCTGAAATAAGAGAAGGAACAGCTAACACTCACCCTCTATATATTAAAATAGTAATTCTACTTTTGAGTGTGCTGAATAGATATATTTTCAGTGTAAATTTGTTCTGCAGTATTGTCTTAATGTTACTGAAATGCAAACTGAATATTAAAGAGCAAATCACATGTGGTTCCGCTTTTAGTTTTGGTTAATATTCATTAAGAAATGCTCTCTTAATTATATTTATGTAATAGTGCAGCACTCCAGCATCAAATGTACTGTGTGATATGACTCATATATGGCTCATTAACCCGCAGTGCATCAGCAAACAACCACGCCATTACCTTCCATGCTATTAGTGGAGAAACATTTATTTGCATTTTGCATAATGTTACTCTGTCAATAACTTTAATAATATATTTTGTGGAGAAAATGGGTCTGCAAGCCAAACTCCATAGTGGCAAGTAAAAACACTTTATTTTTATGAACTCTCCTACACACACACACACACACACACACACACACACACACACACACACACACACACACACACACACACACACACACACACACACACACACACACACACACACACACATACACACACACACACACACATATTTATATATATATATATATATATATATATATATATATATATATATATATTTTTTTTTTTTTTTGGGGGGGGGGTGATACAATGTGGCTTTAGGCTTTGCCTGTTTTAATGAATCTCTGAAACGATTAGTCTGGCTATAGATAGATGCTATACTCAAGTACATACGTTCATGCTTCTGAGCTTTTAATGTATTAATGGCACAGATCATAACATTACATTTTAAGAACATATTTGAAAGACTTGACAATTGCAGTGAAACAAGTAATTATACTTCATTTATATATACCTACATGGATTCAAATATGAATATGAGCCCTAATTTCTAAAGGCATCTCATAATAGGTCTTGTTTTGCTGGAGATTACATTAAAATGATTAAATGTTTTAAAGTCAACAGCAGCTCAGTTGAAGATTGTGCCTGGTATTCATAGGCAAATGCTTATCAGTTGTGTAGCACTTACTTTTGAGGATACTCAAGTGATGGGGTCATAGCAGCGAAGATATGACTTAGAGTTCTCATAGGGCATGCAGTCAGTGAAACAGAGTGCATAGAAAAGTAGCAGGGCTGCACTATACAGACAAAGGCATTAACAAAATCACATAGGAGTATATGACTGGAGTGGTCGACATCACATTAAGTCTGCCCAAGCAGGCATGAGGCTATGAGTGCTCGCACACACACAGCGAAGAGTGTCATCTTTGCCAAATACACATTGTCAGATAGGCTAAGGAGGGCCAGCATAGCAAAGTACTAACCAAAATTATCATATAAATGAGGAGGCAAGGTGGAGATATGAAAGTAAGAAAAGGGTGAATTGCAGAGGCAGGCAAACAGACAGAAGTAAGAATTAGGAATAAAAGAAAGAGGGGGCAGAAGGATGCTTTATTGCTGAAAGGCTCCCATTTCTCATATAGGAAAATGAGTGTAGCTGAGGAAGGTAGTGAAGAAAAGTTAGGGGAGGGACAGAAAGAGAAGTTAAGTTTGCAGGGGTACACAAACATAAAAGCAGACATAGACAGACAGGGGATGTATTGACACAAAAGTTGTGAAAAATAGAAGGACAGATACTGATAGATGATCGACACTTGATGATTGGGAGGAGTGGAGAAGAAACTGAGATACGAAGAGTGACACACAAGGTCAGGTAACACAGGGATGGAGTTAGAATATGGCACAAGCAAGATGCTATACAAATCCAGGACTAATTTACACTGACGTCAATCAAATTCATACTGACATCACATGCAAACTGTGCCTTTGATGGCACACATGTTGGCAAGTTGGCACCTGTCAGATGTGTAGTTAACCAACCATGCCACTAGGTAATCTTTAGCCTTGAGGCAGCCATCCATCACCTCAGACATAACTGCATACTCAGCTTATACTAGCTGACCTCATGGAGCACTTCTGGGTCTTTGTAAGAAGAGCAGCCCTTCTCCACTCCTGCATAGTGGTCAAAGCAGCCATAAGTGAGACCTCCATGTCAGTCCCTGCTTAGAGGTAAGACTGGATGTACTGTAGCCCAGTTTTAAAGGCATTGATCAACATATGCTGAGATGACAACTGCCTGTTCCCTGCCCCTGCTATAGCTCGAACTGTAGAAGGAACAGAAGTAAGTAAGTGAGTCTCTTAGTACATGCATTTAACACATACTGTTAAAGTTGTACAGTGCAGTAATGAGCATGGCTTATGCATCTCCTACTCAGTGAGGTGTTACTAACTCCTAGGGCATTCTTCCATGATCTTCCTCCTCTCTTCTGCACTGCATGACAAACTAGGAAGAAACTAGTACAACGCAAGAGATGGAAAAGTTAAGAAAAATATATATATAAAAATAATATGCTTACAGTAATAATCTGGTTGGCTGCCTCTATTTTCTTCTTCACATTAGTTAAGCAGATTTGGCCGATACCACTGAAAGTCTCTGCAGCAATGTCTGCCTATCCCATCAGAATGGGCGATGGTACTGACATCAGTTAATATACTGGAAATTTCATGCCAGATAGCCATATTTAAATGGCCATTACAATGGCCTAACAGGCATTCTAAAAACAAGTTTCCATGAATGAAGGAATAAAAACATAGTGCTGTCTCAAATGGGAACCAGGCATGGGCTCTACTGTTCCTAGTGTCTGAAACAGCCATAGTAATTCATACAGGTCCAGTCTTTGAGCAAAATGGCAGCCCTGTATGCATGGAAGCAGATTCAGATGTCAAGTGATACAGTTGCTAATGCAGCAATATGGTGTTTTGATAGGGGTATGTAACACACACTTTCAGTGCTACAAGCTTTTATTTATTTATTGATATTTTTTATGTACAGATTTGTTAACCAGGGTAGAACACAGATCTCATGAACCATTAATTTCAACTGGGGTGTAAATTTCTAAACAGATAAATGTATATATTTATGCAGATTCCTATTACAAGAACGAAAGTTCACAACTTCGAACTTGTAATAGGAAGCCTCACTTACGTGAAAGTTCACTTTAACGAAAGTGAACTTCCGCGAAAGTGCACTTCACTGAATGTATTGCAGCACAGTGGAGGACATCAAAAAACAAGCTATGTCCTCCACTATGGTGCGATACTCATGGACCTTAGGGTTAGGGCACGGGTTAGGGTAAGGGGATAGTTAGTAAAGCTATCCCCTTACCCTAACGCATGCCCTAACCCTAAGGTTCGTGACTATCGCACCATAGTGGAGGACATTTCTATGTCCTTCACTGTGCTGCAGTCATAATGGACCTTAGGGTTAGGGCACGGGTGATGGTAAGGGGATAGCCCTACAGACTATCCCCTTACCATGACCTGTGCCCTAACCCTAAGGTCCGTGAGTACTGCCCGGAAGTTCAGTACAACGGCCGTTCGTTGTACTTAACTTCACATAAGTGCACTTTCGATTAAGTGCACTTTCACTGCAGTGTGCATTCCTTACACTATTTCGAAGTAATGAACCTTCGATCTAGTGTATGGAATCCTTTTATACACAGATGTGCAGCTTCACAGATTCAGTGCACTAGTATATGGCCTAGAGCCTTGGGATGCCCAAGGATGAGTAGGGTAGTTCAGCCTATGCTTGCAGCATAGTGGATTATGATAGCAATTCAGAGACAGCTGCAATAAATTCACTCATTAACACAGCCACCATATTGTGAGCACTGAATTGTCACAATAAAAAGTGGTGCCTCTGTTTTTATTAATATGAGAAACTGTGGGATCATGACTTTAACGAATAAGTGACACAGGCATACTGGGAAAAGACAGGACATCTGCTGAGCACCCTTTAAGGATGGCAGCAGCAGAAACATAGTGGAACAACTGTATGGGGTTGTGTGAACATGTCATAGTCACATAATGTTGTCATATCTAGCTGCAAATACCAAAGTCAGTATGCCCAAAGAACAGGGCAAGCTACAAAAGGCAATAAGACACAATGGACTCTGTACATGGGGTGAGGTATTGCAATGCATTTCTTGGTGGGGGGCTCAAGGTGATTAATCTATTATGTGTATTACTTATGCTTATGTAGGAAGGGATGTCGTGATAACAAGCATAGGGTTGCAATTCATATAAGAAAGGGGGAAGTGGCATATCACAACACGGGACAGGTAAGTTTATACCTTATGGAGTTGGGGGCAGCATGCAGTCATATTAAACATCTTCAGTCAGCCATGCATACCCACTGAACAGCATGTGCAACCAGCAACTGTGCATGACTTGTAACAGGGCCATAAGAGAAGAAACAACTGAACAGTTCACCTTCCTGGAGAACGAAGTGTTTCTCCTGGCCTTCCTCACACATGGCACATATATCTTGTCCCAAGACAGAGCAGACAAGCCTCTTTGGAAGCATGTGTGGCATGGAGTAAAAGAGGTCATTGGTGTTGTAGGAGGCCATAATAGTAGTGTATACGAGAAACATTAACTGATGTGATATTGCATGCGAAAAACATACACTGGACATTGTCAGGGATATGTTCAGTAAATGAAGTGGCTCAGCATCAACACAGAAGAAGGTCACAGAAGTGTCCTTTTCTGGGGAAGGGGAGCATGCCCTCATACCATGTTATGGCTTGTATATGAAATGTGGGTTGGTCATAACTACACAAGTGTTTGTTAAAGATGCAACAAGTCAGTATTTGCCATTAAAATGATGTAATACATGTCAGTGTATGTGAATCAGGACATAAGACTTATTCAGCAAGAACAGGTACCTTTGTCATACAACTGGAAGAGCCTGAACAATGAGGTATGGAGGCATTGATATGATATATGCAGCTTCTGCCATATAACAGTATGCCTGCTGGTGGAGTTGTGTATTACAATGCTGTAGTTTATACTGATCTAGAAAAATGGGACAGCACAAACTTGGTGTCAGCAGGTCACCTGTGGTTCATGATGATAGTAATAAGCATAATCACATTATGAGAACACGGTGGCACTGGCAGCAACACTAATAGTTGAGGCCTCACACAGCCCCCACATATAAGGCACTTGAGCAGGAACTGGCCAAAAAACAGCCTTACCAGTATTGCTGGAAGTCCCATCTATGCTATATCAGAGTCCCCAGTATGGACAGCATCTGCAAAATAAACTGCCTATGACATGTGCCCACTGGCAAACTCATGGTAGTCTGTTGTACCACCATACCTCCAGGTTTGAACCTGACCTGGGTGCTACACTTTCATTATGCAATGGATATGCAGGTCAGTGATGCAAAAACTGATAGAGGCTACTAACACTATTATGGAAATGATGATTGTGTTGCATGTCCAGTGGGATGATGTACAACACCTGCATGGCTTGTGGGATGAGCAGAAATGCCTACATAGCCTGTGAGATAACATCCAACATCTGCACAGTGGTACTGAGTACAGGCACAGGGAGAAGATGAGCTGCTCAGGTCAACAGTGGCTAAGATGGCATCTATTGGTGATTCCATGCAGCAGATATTAGAGTTCTTCTGGTCTACTTCTACTTGTTCTTCTGTCTATGGCTGTAGAATGTTCTGGATGCAAGGCAAATAGTGATACTGTTAGGGCAAGGGGGTTCATACATCAATGAGTAGAGTTATGGGGTTTACTATCAAGATACAGAATGGCATATGGCTGTATGGGCAGGAAAGCAACACAGCAAATCTAAGGCCAAAATACTAAATGTCATGCTTGCTGAAGAGACGCCCATGAAAGATTCAACATTCTTTTCTTTTTGTTTAATTTTTTGGTATTCACATTGCAAAGTGTAACAAAAGAATAGTACCATCATGCTGAAATACCTGTATGCATGTATAACTATCTTGACAGTTATCCAAGTGAAAGATCCAAAGAATGCCAAAGTGTGATAAGTAGTTTCCTCAATCTATGCAAATAAACTCAAAAAGCACAGTGTTGTCCTACTGTCTGAATGAAGCCAAAAGGTGTGAATTACTACTGCCCACGCAATAAATGTTTAAAGACAGTTTTCTTATCCAGTAAATGTCTCCTGTTAGGTGAAGAAGGCAAACTGCACAAGAGTCTGCTCTTCAAATCCTCCAAGTCATTCTGCTCAAATTGTATAGCAAGTGGCACATCAAGCATATGCAATTTCTTTTCCCCACTAAACTCCTTACATGTCTATGTCATCCTTCAAGAGCATTCTGACTATGTGGGTAGCCTAATGCAGCTGTGTCTCAGTAATTCTAAAATCTTAACTTAAATAGTGGAAGAATCCTCTTAAATGAAGTTTTATGAATTTTGTACCTTTTAGGCTGGCCATGAATATAATTTTCTTAAAAAAAAAACACATAAAGGCTTTGCAAAATCTAGCATGTCATCTTCCATGTCAGCAAACGCTGATGAAACACAGTCAGGGGCAACAAATGCAAACACTGGAATCTGCTTACATAGTGCGAAGAAATAAATATAATTTCCAAATTTGGTTTCAAGATATAGTTTTTGAATTTATTTCCACACGATCTGACACATGTGAAACAGACATCTTTTTGCCTTAGTGCCAGATAGATTCTTTCTAATACTATTAACACCCCTGCACCCCAAAATCACTGAGTTTCACATAGGGACATAACTGTAGACTGCAGTCTGTACATGAGTTTTAACAAAGCATTCCAAAATGTATGAAGAAAATATGCTATACACAACAGGGACAATTCTGTTACAATCTGCAATGCACAATATACTCTGTATATTTATTTATTTATTTATTTGCATTTGTTTACCTGGATGGTCCACTGGGCCATAGTGAGCCCATTTTCAGTGGAGGCCCGGTGAGAAACGCTCCACACTAAAATGAACAAACATAATATAAACAACACACAGTCCATAACATACAGTATAACCAAAACCTGAGCACTGTCTTCATCCCAGCAGAATGGAGGACAACCACTGTCATTCCTCTGCACAAAGGTGGAGCATCCACCGACCCTGGCAATTATAGGCCAATCAACCTAACTTGCCTCATCTGCAAGGCCATGGAACGCATTATCATGGACCTTATAAACAAGGACATTGGCAACCTCCAAATGCTTGATCCCACACAGTTTGGTTTTGTCAAAGGGAGATCATGCCTGTTAAACTTGGTTGCCTTCTTTGAAACAGTCACCAAAGTCATGGATGAGGGCAAGACAGTGCACACCACCTACTGTGATCTAGCCAAAGCCTTTGACACTATTCCCTACTCAGGTATAATAGATAAACTCTCCCAGCTAGGTATCACACTATATGTTACCAGATGGGTAGCTAACTGGCTCACTGATAGAACCCACACAGTCAAAATAAGGGAAGCCATCTCTAGTAGTAGACCTGCAACAAGCGGCATACCCTAAGGATTGGTCTTGGGGCCTCTACTGTTTGGGATATACTTTTGTGAGGTGCAAGTTAAAACCAGTGGTTTGTGGCTAATGACTGCAAGCTGGGCACTGTCATAAATTCCCCTAGTGATGAGAACATCCTCCAAGAGGGCCTTAACCAAACTAATGACTGGTGCCAGAAGCATGGCCTCAAACTGAATGCCAAGAAATGCATCATTATTCCCTTTGGGGAAAATGGTGTCCTGACTAATTATCACATTAATAACAGCGTATTAAGCATGCAATCAGTAGTGAGGTACTTGGGCACCCAGGTGGATAGCAACCTGACTTTTGACCACCATGTTGCCTCCGTTGTACGGAAGGCTTTCTACATGGCCCACCTGTTAAGTAAGGGTATTTCATCCAGGAGCAAGGAGGCCATAACATCCCTGTACTCCTCCCTTACCAGACCCATTATTGAGTACAATGCCCCCTTCAGAATGTACCTTGCCAAGCACATGCGGCAGTTGGAGAGACCACAGAGGTACCTGATCAGGAAAATCCACCGTCTCAAACACCTATCCTATACAGATAGGCTAAAAGCCCTGTCCCTCTACTCAGTCTCATACAGACTGCTCAGAGGTGGCTTGTGTCTGGCATATAAGGCTGTCTCAGACTCAGCCTTGATGGGGTTGCTGCATATCCATAAGTCAAACTCCACTCGCACAACCTACATGCAAGGTCTCAACCTAGTCTGTGACATTAATAGAACTTGTTGACAGGATAGATTTGTGTCCCAGTGACTCTTCCATCTGTGGAATAGACTTCTTCTCCATGTCAAACAGAGTACCTCACTAGCCCTCTTTCAGAGGAACCTGGACGACTGGATAGGAAACTGAAAATATACCCCTGGGATCCCACCTGTGTCCCTACTGGATAGGGAAAACAAGTAGTGACTCTGTGGGGACATGAGTGAAATTCTTGGCAAGCTTATAAGGGCGTTTGTGCCAATAGCCTAGTATTGCCCTATGAAACTATGAACCTACAGTAAATCAGTATTATCAGTACATACAACACAAGGGTCACAGTTAACAATTGAAAATCAGAATACAGTATTAGAGTACAATATCAAGGATAAAGTGGCTTATACAATTAAAATATGACAAGTTAGGATATAGCAAGTAATTAACACCTATGAAGTTATAAGCTTGAATACAGGTGAGCAAATGTAGCAGATAGTACCAGAACTGTAATTAAGTGTTTTGAGGTAGAGAGAGTTATATCACAGTAGTAATAAATGAAGTTGTGGGGTAGTATAGAATAGGGAGTCAGGTGTTGGGAAGTGCCATTTTGGCACAAATGCACTGCAATAGTGTGGGAAGCTGTTATGTCAGGGACTTTTAAAGAGGGATGGCTTGCTGGTAGTCCTAATTGATGGTGAGAAGGTATTCCAAAGTTTTACAATAGTAAAGGAGTAGAGCACCTGACCAGCGGAAAGGTTTGTTTTTTCTACATTCAAGAGTAGTTGATTTTCAGAATGGAGAGGTCTATTTGGATGGTACTGCATACATGGAGAAGAAAGGGTGGGGCAATTTGATGGCTAACTTGAATATAAATTTGTGTGCAGTGGTTAATTGTAAATATGTATGATAATGTGGGAGTTCTAGTCAATTTAGTAGGCATAATGAGGAACAAGGGTGAGATTAATATTTTGCATTGGTTACAAATTTAGCAATTTGATTGTAGCACATGTCAAGTTTGGATGTCAGATAGGACTGGATGCTGGTAAGAAGAGGGGCACCATATAGAAGAGATGGTAGCAGAAGGGATGAGGCTAGGGACAGTTTTGCAGAGTGGTTGAGGAAGTTTTTGTCTCTATAGAGGATGCCCAGATTTTTATGTGTTTGTTTGATATTGCTGTGAATATGCAGGTCAAATCTTAGGTTTTCATTTATGATGACACCTAGTAGTTTTGTATTTGGTACAACTTCAATGATAGTGTCATTCTGAGAATGAATATTAAATTCATACTTATTTAGGGTGGTGTTTTTTTGGGGGGGGTAAATAGCAGTACTATGACCAGGCCTAAAACCATGCTGAGTAGGAGAAAAGATTTGGTTATTAAGCAGGTAATTAAAAGCTGAGTGTGAATACATGTTTCTAAGATCCTAGAGATGGGTGAGAGGATAGCAATAGGCCGAAAGTTGGAAATTTCACTGTTGTTGCCACATTTATGGAGACAGAGAATATGCTTTTTACCAGATTGTAGGTACAATGGACTCCTGAACAGATTTGTTAAGAACTATGCTGATGGGGTAAGCAATAGAATTGGCTGATATTTGTAGGAATTCTGGATGTAGGTTGTCTGGGGCTTTGGTGCCTGGTTTGAGTTTAAGAAGTAGTTTTTTATTGCGGCAGTAGGTATAGGTTATAGAGAATAGTGGGTAATGAGGAAGTAGAAATATTTCGTGTAGATGGATCTGGAGGGGTTAGATTAGTTTGTGTAAAGGTGGTGGTGAGGTTAGCTATGGTATTAATGGAATATGAGTTAAAGAGCAAGGCTATTTCAGTGGGTGTTTTATCTGGATTTGGGCAAGGATTATTCTTTGAGCCTGGATTTGGTAAGGAATTGATAGATTTCCAGAATTTTTATTTATTTTTTTTGGTTTTACTTATGTTGGTTTTGTAGACTAAGGTAGTGTTCTTTTTTATTTTTAATGATTAGATGCTTTACTTGATTATGAAGCTGTATATATCATGTGAGGTCAGAGTTATTTTTGTTTTTTGTGATGATTTCCATGCTTTGTCCCTGGCAGTTGTGAGTTGATTTGTGGGTTTGATAAGCCAGCAGGCATGGTTAGATTTTATTCACGTTTGACAGCGTGGGGCTAAATTGTTTAGGAACCTGAAGAAATGTTTAGCTGAAGAACTTGACAACCTCATCAAGGGTATGGAATTTTAGTGGATCTCAATTTCATTAAGGGTGGTTGGGCAGAAGTGGGATACGTCTCTAGTTTGCTTATATTGGTGTTTACTTAGTATTGGGGTAGTTTTATGTAGTTTAAAAGCAGGTAGGTGGTCACTAATACTATTAGGGAGTGCCCCTGAGGAGGTTATTCTGTTTGGGTTAGAGACCATAATCCAGGCCAGGAGTGAGCCATTGTCATTGCTTGTTTGGGTCTAGTTATGTTGGTGATTAGCTGGGTGAAGTTATATAGGATGATATTGGTGGAAGGATGGTGGTGGGAGAGATAAAGCCAGTTAATATTGACATCTCCCAGAATGAGTGTTTCATTTCTTTATATTATTTGCTGTCCAGGCAAGGATTACTTCTAATATAGGAATGCTATTGCCTGGTATGATATATAGGACTATAATACAGAGGCTTTTACAGTTATCCATTTTAGGAAGGCTATTGATGTTTTGGCTGTGGAAAACTGTGGGATAGACTTAGCATATAGAACTATTGTAAAGGCATTTGGGTATATCAGAGTGACACCTCCACCTGTTTTACTGGGTATATCTCATCTTAAACAAGCAAAGCCATGGGGCAAAAATTTGGTGCCTTTAATGTATGGTTTTAACCAAGTCTCAGTAGCAGGTATGATATCTGGTTTGTTGTGAGCTACCCAGGCATGTAATTGTGGGATTTTATTTCGGATGCTTTGAAGCTTAAGGGTTGTGAAGTTTAGAGATTTATAAGAGTTAGGGGGTTGAGAGTGGAGAAGATGGGACCTGGATTGGGATGTATGTTTCCACATTGGGGAAGGTTAGAATATGTATGTGGGAGAATATTTGATTGCTGTTTTCTTTTTGTTTTGTAATGATAATCTAGAGCAAAGTTTGAATTGTTTTGTAGGGGAAGGATTTTTACTTTGGTGTATAAAATTATGTCTGTCGCATATAGGCTAGAGGCTACTACAGAGATGCTGTTAACCAATTGTGTTTGTAAAGATGTTATAGATGTAGGTTTGTAGTATATATACGTTGTTTGGAGTGATGTTAAGTGTAGTAGGAGGTAAAAGGATAGAGAGAGAGGGTAAGGAGTATTGTGTTAGAGATAAGAGATATTGTAGAAAGGGGGGGTGCTTGAGTAAGTAATGTAAAATTGTCATTTTTAAGATATAAGTAGTTTTAGAGGGAAATAGTTCTTTATCTGAGATGGGGTTGGTTAAAGTGGAGTTTGATTGGCTAGTTATTGGGTAATGAGTCAGGTGTGAAGTTTAGGAATGAGTTAAAGTGGAAGTGATTTGAAGATGAGTGTGATTGAATGAGTTGTAATGGTGGGGGGAGCTGGGGTGACAATAAATGTAATTGAAATGGAGGTGGGTAGGTGGGAATGGGGGTAGGGTAGGGGAGCGGAATGATCCTGCATGTAGTGAAGGTGAATGGAGCAGGATGAGACTGAGCCGCTAAATGTGACTGAGCAGATCAGTGAAAAAAAACTATCTATTGTGGGTTTTGCTTACCAAACCCAGATTAATTGGACAGAGTATAAACATTCAGCTAAGTTCACTTTAATTGCTACTTTTTCTCTTCTTATTTTGTTGTCTTACGTTAAGAGAGATAACAGACTGATTGTCTGAAGCTGTACAATTACTTACTGTATGGGACAGGGTTTTTTTTAATAGTTGCTAAATATTTTAGGTGAGGGGATAATGCAATACATGACCTGGTAAGGTGTGAATGCCACTTGTTTATATCCCCTAATGCTAATGGGAAATGTCCCAGCTACAAGAGAAAAATTGGCACAGCATATTAAACCAAGGTTTCCTTTGGTTGTTTTGATGACAAAATAGGACTGGATGTATTCTCTGCATTGTGTCTAATTATAAATTATCCATTCTTAATAGGTAGCAGATTGAGTTTTAGGTCTTTTAAAGTAAGGAGGTCAATAAACATTTCTTTTCTTTTTTGTCTAATCCTAGTTACTGTCTGCTGTAGTGCAGAGCTATTTTACGGGGATCTTCTGTTGAATTTGCAGCATGTGCTTTAATAGTTAAACTGTCTCACACACATCCAACTCTACAGGATCTGGAGCATGAACATGATGTAAGTTCTTTTCTAACTGTTCATCCCCTACAAGAAGAATGGTGACACATCTGCCTTTACACTTTTCTTTCCTCTTCCTTATACAACACCAGCACCTTCACAATTCCATAACTTTTTCAAGATGGTACAAATAGCCATCAACATTAAGTAAAGTTTTAGCTTTTTGTAAAGTGACCATCTAATAAACATTTCTAATATCACCCTGTACCAGTGCATGAGATTATGGGCCCTTATTATGCTAATCTGATTTTAGAGGTTACAATGTGAGTGCTATTTATCATCTATAAAACAAGGTCATTCAAGTTATTGTTATTGAGACATTCTACATGACATTGCCATGTGCAACTGTTAAAGATACACTATCTACCAGCTAGAACTCACATGTATGTGTTACAATAATCTCTAACATACATGCCCGCATTATTGCTGGTACATCATAGTGTCACAGAAAAGTGGGAGCAAAATTACTGCAACAAAACAACTAATAATCACAAATGCATTAGCTTCAAATATACGGCTCTTGGAGGATTCAGCTCATAAAAAATAAAGATTTTATTGAACACACAGTGGTCAGTTAAGTGCTTTCATCTATCATACCATGACTTCATGAGAAGAATAAAACCAATATAATGTAACAATTATTAATTAATTAATTATGATCAGTCTGAGAGTTAATTGGTTGTTGTAATTATTTTTTGTAGTTGAACTATCTTAATTAAATCCTCTGTTGTTACTTTTGATCAGTTCTGCAAGGCTTGTTCCAGACTGTGCATCCATGAGGACCTGCAAACAATGACCATGTATGGGTTAGTTACATTATAGATGCCTACAGGAACATGAACAAGTGTATCTTTTCATTATGACCCAATCAGATGCTATAGTTTAGAACTTAAAGAAAATATAAGTCCTGTGTTGTTGCGAATGTGCTACCATATTCCTTTTGGTTGTCGCCTGGCAAGTGGCTACCAGGTGGTGCACTAAGGAATCAAAAACATTTTTGCATCTTATGGCTAGAGATGAGCTAAAATGTCTGCTTGGGGAGTCTTTTGTGTGTCTCCAAGTATAAGGTGAATTTCTTTCACAGCCTTGACAGGGAAATGACTGACATTAGCGGTTCTTTTGAGCAGTGTAGGTACCACTACAGTGGCTTCAAGACGTGCAGCCTCAACTTTCTGCACCAGTGGAACGATGATGTCAGCGCAAGTGTTCCTGAGATGAATGGTAAGTGTGCATGGGAGGTTATTTGTATTGCATTTTATCCAAAAGTAGAAGGGTCCTTAAAGGATATATAACTCATGGTCCTTCTTATTTTCATTACTGTTTTTATGCTTCTGACGAGATATACAAGATACTTATGAATCATCTCTCCCGATGCAGGAGTAAGCAGGAATGCTGACATACTATAGACAAGTACTGAATATCATAGTATTAGATTATGCTATGTTATAAACATGTTGTAGTAACACCCATAGTCAGTAACACTGCACACTGCTGGACAAACCCTTTCTGGTTATACTGGCAGGAGAACTAAGGCACAAATAGGACTTGTTAGTAGGTTCCATGCATTCAAGCTGACAAACACATGCCTGGCATGGAATGCACTTCCATCATGCCTACTGCAATACTGTGTGACACATCCAAGACTTTTGGACCAGTAACATGCTGTGCTCTCTGGTGCTACTACAGTCTGTAACATAGTTGCAGTGCAGTGGCCCACAGCATGCTTTTGCATGGGCTGTTTTTTTGTGATCGGAGAGTCTTGTAATGAGGAGAAAAGCAGTCATATTTTATACTGAGTCATCTTTTGATGCAATTGTTGATTCCTATCTCGCAATTGCTTATTAACAGCAGCTACAATTAATGTTTGTCATATCCTTTGCTTTTTTATGTTTATATATACATACATATGTATGCATTTATATATATTTATATGTGTGTGTGTGTGTGTGTGTGTGTGTGTGTGTGTGTGTGTGTGTGTGTGTGTGTGTGTGTGTGTATACTAGGTAAATTGGTAAGAAAAAAGGGCTTAACAGAAAGAAAAAAAATTAAGTCATAAATACAGAAGCAGAAAGACAGGCCAAGCTATACAGAGTTAAAGTAGGACATATTAGGTGGCTGAACAAAACAGGAAACACTTGGCGTCCACCTGATCACAATCTATAGCTTTATAAGGAAACAATAATAAGGGGTCACATGATGTAAATATTAGTCATAACATGGAAATGTATTGTATTCTTTTATTATGTTTGGGCTAAAGGGAAGTCTCTGTGTTCACCAGTGGGAGTGGTTAACACTGAACAGCCTGCCTGCCCCTGGAGGAGTGGCCATTTTGGGTCAATTCTAAACTCCTTGATCTCTCTCTCTTAAAACCCGGCTGCCTCATGGTTTTGGCATCTTTTCAGGCTTGCTAGTTGCTGCTGATGCACCTACCAAGGGGAGAAAACGCTGAGAGAAGAAAAGGAGCGACTTTTGTGATTTTAAGTATTTTCTTCTGATTTTTTGTTAAGTTGTACTGCTTTGCCGCCTATTTTTTGGCATTTTCCAGCTTGCTAAAGTTTATATCTGTAACAGTAACAGTACCTGGAACACATCTAGAGCCTGTTTACTGCATTTCCTTTGTTGCACTTAATTTAAAATCGTTATTTTCTCTATAAACTGCATTTTACCTGATTTTGACTTAGCACTCAAGTGTGGGGTCATTTATTGCACTGTTGTGATTATTTTGCTGCTTTTGTATCTCTGCTACCTTTAAACTACAACAAAAAGAAATAAAAACAAAAAAATCTTGCTTTTTTCCCACTTTCTGAAAGTTAAGAAAGTTCAGTTACAGATTTGCTGTTCTGAACTGTTTGGAAGTATCTAGAAGGCCAGTGCTTGCTTGGGCTAAAGGGAAGTCTCTGTGTTCACCAGTGGGAGTGGTTAACACTGAACAGCCTGTCCCTTGAGGAGCGGTTACTACCTAGAAGCTGTAGTTTTATTGGCCATTTTGGGTCAATTCTAAACTCCTTGATCTCGATCTCTTAAAACCCTACAACTCTCTTTTTGTGCGGTTTTGCGCACTGAGCAGCGTCGGGCAGCGCCGCCTAAACAGGTTTAAACTATTCCAGGCTCCACAAAGTCTGCTCTTCACTTTTTCCCTTAGAACCATTCAAACTCTCAAAGTAATCACTCTATTCTCTTTCTAAAGCTCTGCACTTGCTCAGCTCCTATAAGGAAACACTAACTAACTAAAGCACTACACCCTCCTTGACTTCTCATAAGTATTAGGCTCCCGATTGGTCCTTCCTGATCAAGTGAAAAATCAGTTCCCTTCCCTAATCTGATCAGTAAAAAAACAGTTCCCTATACTAATCTGGTATGTCCAAGGGACAGTTTCAAGGTTACTCTCCAGTCCAGCTGGTGAATCTGGGAATTTTGAGGCAATGTTACAATTGCCGTATGTACACAGACAACCCTCTCCTCCTTCCAACAAACTGTAATACATGTGAGAGATGCAGTTACACAGCCAAACTGGAGGCAGAGCTCTCTCAACCCAAGACTGGCACAGTCAGTCAGGAGGAAAAGGTAACCACCCACACCACAAATCCAGTCTCACACAGACCTATTGCATCTGCATACCCAACACATAAACACACAAAAACATACTCGGAGGCTCTAAATAAAAATCTGCCTAAATAGCAAAGACCTCCTAAGCAGATATCCAAGCAACAGCCACCCCTCAACAATACCCACGAATCACATATCTCACAAAATCAGTGTGCCTCACAGTCACAGCCCTTAAGGCCAAACAACACACCAAATACTCTTATTATAGGGGACTCTATTGTCCGGCACACTGACGTCCCGCTCACCAGACTGAATAAGGAGAAGGTCACTGTAAGCTGCCTGTTGCGTGCCAGGATCCGCCACATAATGCAAGCACTCAGGTCACTCCAAAGCAAGTACAAGTATGACTCTGTCATTGTCCATGCTGGTGTGAATGACCTGAGACGTACCTCCCTGGACTACATGAAAAGAGACATAGAGGAGTTCTCTGGCCATGTAGCCCAGGCTGGTATGACCCTGACCTTGAGTAGCATCTTGCCCTCACCAAGAATGATGCCACAGTATAAAGACAAAATGATCAGTTTCAACAATTGGTTAAAGTATTGGTGTCATTCAAAGGGGATCCAGTGTCTGTCTGCCTGGGATGACATGCTCGACAAGCCACTTTGCTTCACTAGGGATGGCTTGCACCTGTCACCCTTAGGCTTTCATATACTGGCCAAGGCTCTTGCCACCCCTATAGTGCCTTTTTTAGGCAAGGCTCAAAGGACAAACCCACCTCCATAGACAACCCAAGGATAAAAAAACTAAAGGTAATGTTACTCAATGCCAGAAGTCTAAACCTCAAGATGCACGCACTCGAGGCTCTCCTCAGTATGGAGAAAATCGATGTCTGTGCAGTAACAGAAACGTGGTTCAAGGTTCCTGAGAGCATCCCAGCACTACCAGGTTATAACTCATACCATGCGTTTCGGCCCCAAAACTCAGACTGAAGCACAAAAGGAGGGGGAGTATCTATATTCATCAAAGATACCTACACCTCCAGGTTAGTGGCACTGCACGAAGCATTGGAAATCATCCATGTGCATATAACAGTGGGCAAAACTGCCTTTTAGTTTGTAGCCTGCTACAGAACACCCTCCCTATTACAGGAACCCAACTTGGCATTCATGAGAACACTGGAGAATATGAAGGTCTCTCCAAACACTATGTTATTGGGTGACTTCAACTACCCAAGCATTGACTGGGAAAACTACTCAAGCCCAAACACCCACGCCCAATGGTTCCGTGAATTTATAAACTCTAACGCAATGGAACAACCGGTCACCACTCCCACAAGAGGGAACAACATATTGGACCTGGTCATCACCAACATGGGGACTCTATGTTCCACACCAGAGGTAAACCCCTCATTGGTAAGATCAGACCATAAACAACTTTCCCTGGACATCCATATCCCATCCTCACCCCCAGCCAAGGAAATCACTGTAAAGAATTTCTCAAAAGCCAACTTTGCACTTCTCAAGACTGAGGTGGAATCCTTCAAAGCCCCTGGGCCAGAGGATAATACAGCCCAATCCGCAGAATCCTTTACAAATGCATTCTATGAGCACCTGCAGGAATGCATGGATCATGCTATCCCAAATAAAACCAAGACTCACTCCTCCAAAAACAGGAGACCGGTCTGGTGGACCCCGGCCATAAATAAGCTATACAACAGAAGGAGGAAGCTACTACATGATAGAGCAAAATCCCAAAAAGGGAAGGCATCTCTGATCAGTATTAGCAAGAAACTTCGATCCCTCATAAAATCATCAAAGGCCAGCTTCGAAAGAAAAATTGCCCTAGACACTAAAGATAATCACAAGGCCTTCTTTAGTTATGTCAGGAACATGGGCGGAAACTCCCAGATATGCTCTGAATTGTTGCATAATGGTACAAAATATACTGAACCTACAGACATAGCCAACATCCTGGCAGACAGATTCAGCGCAAACTTCTCCCCCCTTCCCCCCTAAAGGAGCAAATGCCTATCCCAACTGAATGTAACCTCCCTGACATCACAGATGCACAGGTGAAAGCTGCCCTCTCCAAAGCAAAAAACACAGCATCTATGGGACCAGACGGTGTCCCAGGCTGTCCCTTACATGAGCTCCAGGAAGAACTGAACCCTCACATTGAGTCATTGTTCAAACTTAGCCTTACTACAGGATATGTACCCAAAGAATGGCGTACAGCTACAATGGTCCCACTCCACAAAGGTGGTGCCACAATGGACCCTGGAAACTATCGCCCCATAAGCCTGACTAGTCTGGTCTGTAAAGCTATGGAGCGTATTATCATGAAACTCATAAACAAAGACATTGGTAGCCTCCAGACACTGGACCCTACCCAATTTGGCTTTGTTAAGGGCAGATCTTTCCTCTTAAACCTAGTTGATTTCTTTGAAACAGTTACCAAAGCCTTAGATGAGGGTAAAGTAGTCCACACAGCCTATCTGGACCTCGCAAAAGCCTTCGACACAATACCCCACTTGGGCATCATAAATAAGCTTACCAGCTTAAATATCAACCCCTATATCACAAGATGGGTTGCAAACTGGCTCAGAGATAGAACCCACATGGTCAGAATTGCAGGTGACATGTCCGAATCCAAACAAGTTACAAGTGGCATCCCACAGGGCTCAGTCCTGGGACCTCTCTTGTTTGGTATATACTTCTCTGAGGTTCAGGCTAACACGGGGGGATTATGGCTGACAAAGTTCGCAGATGACTGCAAACTGGGGGCCATAATCGAATCTCCAGCTGACACAAGCATCCTCCAAAAGGGTCTCACAGAGACAGATGCTTGGTGCCAGAGCCACGGCCTCAAACTAAATGCTAAAAAGTGCATAGTCATCCCCTTTGGGAAAAACAAGGCCCCCACAAATTACCACATAGGTGGTAATCCATTAAGTATGGAAGAAGTAATTAGAGATTTGGGGACAAACGTAGATAGTAATCTCTCCTTTGATAATCATGTTGCCAAAGTGGTTAGAAAGACCTTCTATATAGCCCACCTTATCACAAAAGGGTTCGCATCTAGATCAAGAGAGGTCATTGTGCCCCTCTACTCATCACTCATCTGGCCCATAATTGAATACAATGCCCCTTTTGGGATGTACCTTACCCGACACCAGCAGCAACTGGAGAGACCCCAAAAGTACCTCACCAAGAGGATCATGGGCTACAAACAGATGTCCTATGCAGCTCAACTAAAGAAACTCCAACTCTACTCAGTTGCTTACCGCCTACTCAGAGGCGATCTATGCCTGACGTACAAAGCCATGTCAAACCCAGAATTAATGAACATGCTCCACCTCAAAAAATCCAAGTCCCTTAGAGCTACACACTCCAGGGACCTAAACCTCAGCACAAAAATAAATAGGACATGCTGGAGGGACAGATTCATTTCCCAGAGGCTCCCCTCACTCTGGAATAGAATCACAATTCATGTTAGACATAGCCCCTTGCTGACCCTCTTCAAGCGAAATCTGGGTGCGTGGATGGGAAATCGCAAATTCACCCCTGGGATCTTCTGTGTCCCTGCTAGACAGAGGCACAGTAAACTAATCTTAAAAGGGTACCTTCTATGACCTACTTTACAGAAACACAGTAGGCTAATCTAACAGGGAGGCGGAAGCCAATACACTCTGGCTAGGCTTATAAATGCCCTAGGGCAGATAGCCTAGTATCTACCTATGAACCTATAACCTATGAATCAATGGGAATAGAAAATGATGTGTTTCTTTCAACCAGAATGTGTAATTGCACCCTCTGATTCTTTCAAATTGGGACTATCTATACCCCCTGCCCCCTAAAAAGTGACAAGGAAACAAGTAAAAGTCAACTTCTATGTAAGCTGTAACATTATATCATTTGTTATTCAATTCCTGTTGTTAAGTTTGAGGACCAGAACTGTGATTTTTGGAAAAGTGAGGATTTAAGGATTATTGCACAGAAATATACACTAGCTCTAAAACTGCTGCATCACTGTGCATTCCTTCTTCAAATTACAATAATCTCAAAATTAGCATATATTTAAGTAGGAGGTTCTGGGGGCTTGCCCTTCCAAAATGCTTTAAATGTGTAAAGTTTCAGACTTCTAACAGAGGTTCTTTATTTATTTATTTTTTTCTATATGGATTATCCATAGGATGATTTAAAAATTAAACCAGATCATAATGATGTTTACTTAGGTTTATAGTTATTCTGATATTTCAACATCTGAAAATTTTTATTGTATTACAATCTCATCTACATTCAAGTTTATTTTTTTTTCTGCTACCATTATTGCATAGCATAGAAAAGTTAGATGTTACTTAGACATATGCTCAAAGAGGTCTTTGATATAGACTATAATAGAAAAAAAATGAATGAAATTAAATGCTAAATTGTTTTTTGACTGTGAGTGGATGCCGTGGGGCGTCATAGTGTATGTGCATCGATGGGATAGCAGAATTTTGATTTTTCAGTTTCACCTATCTCCTGTTAATGGATGACTGTTCCCAGCTATGGATGATCTCTGTATGGAACCTGGAGCTCCAGAAGTGTTGCAAGTATGGGAATGAAATGTAAAAGCAGATCATGCAAGGAAAATATGCACATTGATGTCATTCCATACTGAGCATATTGACTAGCCCTTATCATTCCATACTGAACATTTGGACTTGTTGAGTGTTGGACGTATAGTGTAGTGATAAAAAGGAGAGAGACCAGCTCGTCATTCCATACTGAGCATACTGACCAGCTCTTGTCACACCATATTAAGCATACTGACCAGCTCTTGTCATTCCATACTGAGCATACTGACCAGCTCTTGTCATTCCATACTGAGCATACTGACCAGCTCTTGTCATTCCATACTGAGCATACTGACCAGCTCTTGTCATTCCATACTGAGCATACTGACCAGATTTTGTCATTTCATACTGAGCATACTGACAACTCGTTATTCCATACTGAGCATACAGACCAGCTTTTGTCATTCTATACTAAGTATACTGACCAGCTATTGTCATTCCATACTGAACATACTGACCAGCTCTTGTCATTCCATACTGAGCATACTGACCAGCTCTTGTCATTCCATACTGAGCATACTGATAACTCGTTATTCCATACTGAGCATACAGACCAGCTTTTGTCATTCTATACTAAGCATACTGACCAGCTCTTGTCATTCCATACTGAGCATACTGACCAGCTTTTGTCAGAATTGCTGTTGGGGCAATGGGAGGGGGGGTTAGGGCTATAATGGCTAACTTGCTACTGCTCCGGGAACTCCAGCTGTCTTTACTCACTGACTTTAACTGCAGCTTCTTAATTAGTTCTTTTGACATGTGAATGAACTCGGTAGTTTTGCATTGCTTTCATTCATTAATAATAGCTTTCTGCTTATTCACAATTTCATGCAAATCAGATTACAACAGGCTGAGAAGGAAACTGCAGGCTGAATGTTGATCATCAAGAGGTTTTTTTTTGTGCTGTTTTCTGCAATGCAGTGGTAGGCCTCTGAATCCAGACAGAGCATGATAAAATATGTGCAAGTAATTATAAGGCTGCTATAGTGCTTCACTTCATTTGAAGTCAATGAAACATTTCATTCGCTGATAAAGAATCAGCTTCTGAAGTCTTTTTGAGTGCAATCTCATTAGTTTTGAAGAGAAGTTACTTCCTGTACTTTCATCACAAAGTTTATGACAAAGCTAAACCTGCACTGCATACCTATGTAAGTAAGCCTGGCATTTAGAAATCAGAAAATGGAAGATATATTTGGCAACCTTGAAAATATTATAAGGCAAATAGAAAAGCATTAGACATGCACACAAATGCACACACGTGCACACACACACACACACACACACACACACACACACACACACACACACACACACACACACACACACACACACACACACACACATAGATGTGGAAAAGTACAAAAAAAGAGACCAACATAAGAATAGCTAAAGTAAATTGCATTGTTAATGACCATACCCAAAAACTTCAGAGCCTTCTTCCAATTGCAGTGAAAGACAGCTCTTGTATCCCTTTTCCAAATGACTTCGAACAAAGGTATAATGGTAGCACCTTCAATCCTTCCTTATACTTCATCCATCTTTTAGACAGTACTGTAAACAAAGTAACATTTTGTTATAAAATCACCCTCTCTCTCTCTTTCTCCTTATATGCACAAAGAAAATTTGAATGAAATGCCTTGATTCATAAACCGAATATGGTCTTTCCTTTTTAACATTATACTACACTTCCAACACTCAAAAAATCCAAATGTTCAGAAATAAAATATGCAGATGTGTGCATCTAGCTGATGCCCACATCTACCAGTGTGACTTCTTGAAAAACTTCAGTTGGCTGCAAGTGCCTAAAACAGTGAAGCAGTTACAGAGTACATTACTTTTCATAATTATCAATCAAGGCTAATGTTAACCCCTTTAAATCCAAACTCCCCATCAGAGACCAAAGCTATCCACTTTGGGATAATGAAGATGAAGTAATTATTTAGTTTAGACCATGCTTCAATGCAGTCTCATAGGAGAGAACACTAACAGAACTGGGCCCAACAACAAGAAATCTCCACCCACTAGAAGTAAGAAGACAACACTGACTCCCAGCTTTCAAGACTAGTCTAAGAGAACATCTAACCAGGAGAGTAGCCTGCATGTGTTCAAGATAATGGTTGACCACATCAATTAACTGTCCCAACATTATTTTTTTATGTGGCAGTAATTGCGATTGATAAAATATATATGATGTATAAAAATCTAAAGGAAATGTTTTATTTCATGTCATCTAATCTTTATTTCATGGCATTTATAATGTAAATGTAATGTTTTGTTTGATTTCATTTAATACCTTTATGCCATTGTTACCCACTGGACCCAGGTCATGCCTGAAAAATGTCAAATGACCAGTCCACTTACCTTGTTGCTAAACTGAAATAAAGAAATAAATAAAATAACATAAAATAAAATAAATAAACTAAGCAACAATGACATTCTTGTGGTACAATGCAAATCTATTCTTCAGACATTATGTAATACTGTGGCAGAATATAACAGAAAACGTTCATCAGAGGTCTATTTCTACACCATATCAAGCAATGCAATTATAACACTGCTTCTAAAACATGGTCTTCCAAAAGAACTCCACAAAAAAATCAAGCATAATTCCTTCCTTAGTACAGATACTAACATACATTCTAAAAGGCCTTATCATATTCTACAAAGAATTATATCCCCAGTCCATGACTACTTTATTAAGATCCATGGGTCTATTAACAATTGACTGCTTCTTCAAGCCTTGTTTCATGAAGCTTAGGGTGTAGTTATAACATAACATGTTATCTTATTAGACATACAAAAGTCTTTTAGTTCCTTTGAAAAAGGTATATTTTCAGACTGGTGGAACAATGGAAATCTGGGGTTATTAATATTAGCCTATAATATCTGATAGATTTTATATAATGATGTGTGATATTTTTCAAGCTGGTCATTTTATTTACTTACAGCTTTAACAATACATGTTTAAAAATATTTCCTGTTACTCTTATAATGCAAAACTCAGAAGATGACTATTTCTGAAAAACAAGCAGTCCTGCAGCCCCCCCTAGCTGTAAAACAAAAAAGAAAAGAAAAAATAACAAATGCGAGTCGCGGAACATTGCACATCCGCACTTGCAGCATTTCAGGACTGCTGGTGAACCAGTCTAGAACATGCGCACAGAATCCAGTCTGTCTCACCAGCAGTCTGGATTAGGAAGACAGCATTCAGCAGCAAATATTCTAGAAGACTATGCAGTTACAACTGCATAGACTGGAAGGGGATTGGACTGCAATGTCCACAGGCTGGGTAGCACCCAGCTTGCTCTGCTTTTGCAGGAAGAACTTGGATGAGCCACACAGGCTTTTGTTCTGAATGGATTTTAAGGGAAGGACTTGCTCTTTATTTGGATGAATGTTACAGACGTTGAGCTCAGGTATAGAAATGCAGGAAGGAATGCAGTGTGTGTGTGTGAAATGCCCCAGTTGCTATATGGTGGTGGGTAGAGAATATCACAGGCTTGAATTCTGTACCTTGAGTCCAGGTGGCAAGAGCCTGAATTCCCTACCCAACCAACATTTGTAAAAAGTTTGCAGATTTTTCCCTCATATTTGTTCAGTTCTGTTCTTCATAAAATCTGTGATTTCTGTATTTTTGTGTCTTCACACAGTCAGTAGTGCATTGGTACAGTGGTAGCATTATTGCCTAACAGCTACAGGGTCTCTAGTTTGATTCTTTGCTGGGGTGCTTTCTGTGTGGAGTCTGCATGTCCTCCCTGTGTTTGTGTGGGTTTGCTCTGGTGTCCTCCCATCTTACAATGACATGTGTCTGGAGTGCTTCTCCTTGGGCCACTGCTGAAAATTGGCTTTTGTTCCAAGTCAGACTTTCTTGGTTAACAAATGTTAAATAAATAAAAATGACAAGCATTTGAATTTCAGACTTCATATTCTTCAAAAAGTACATGGTAACACAAAACCTTTTATTCTAGCAATTTTCTAAGTTTATAAGGTGGATATTTGAAATTTGTCCCTATTTCTGGCACTGTATTCCCCATTATTGGCTTCTTCCAGTTTTTTTGTGCTAAGGTTGAGAGCTATGGTAAGAACTGAATTCACTGAATATGTTTGTGGGCTGTATTCCCCCATTACTGGCTTTGTCATGGTAGTTTTTGTTAAGAGGTTGAAAGCTATGGTGAGAACTGAATTCACTGAATATGTTTGGGGGCTGTATTCCTCCATTATTGGCTTTGTTCAGGTGTTTTTTGCCAAGAGATTGACAGCTATGGTGAGAACTGAATTCAATAAATGTTAGCCATTTAAGTTTCAGTCTTCCTCTTTTTCATAAAACAGATGATTTTGCATAGTAGTATGTTGCTCTGACTGTTTGGCACAGGGTGCTGGGTTCAAGCCTTAGCAATGAAATATATGGGGGTAACCAAGCATTTTATTCTGGCAACTTTCCAACATTATACAAGCAATGCTTAAAATGTGTCCCTGGTTTTTGGGCTTTTGTCCCCCCCAATATATTTTGGCTTTTTCCAGATTTCTTGTGCTGCAAAGTTCAGAGATACAGCTGAGTGCTGAGTAGATTTTACAAGGAGCTGAGAGCTGCAGGGGAGAAAAAGTTTAGTGCTGCTTATCCTGAGACTGCTTGCATTGTTAATAGCACAACAGGTAGTGTTCTTGTTTTTGATGCAGAAGGCTGCGGGTTCTACTCCCACAGTATGTAGATGCATTGCTGATACTGTACTGGGTTGCAAAAGGGTGGATGCTGCAGTCCTTTTTGGCAAAGATACCTAGTAACTATGAACCTGTTATCAGTTTGCCATCCATTCCCTATTGCAATATTACTAGCTTATCATTTTTTTAGTTTATTCCTCAAGGGAAACAGGCACTTTATTTGTAGATGGAACAATGAAACATAAAGTTGTTTGCTAACAGCAATCTTTTCATTAGTTACAGATCTCTTTAATGTGGAACTATTTATATGACTTTTACTTCTTCAGAGATTGTGCATATTTACTGACACCGGTGGACTGTAGAAGATTGAGTAGACTTTTATGATAGAAATTTTCTGAACTGGGCAGTTTTGTCATTATTGGTGCATGCATTTTGTTTCATTGTTTACTGGAAAAATGTTTAAAACACCTTCTAAAACCGTACTGCATTGTACAAGGAATATAATTTAATACAATCAGGAAGGTGTATCAAAGAACATGTGTATGTTTCATGTGCAAGGGGCCTATGATTTGAAAACAGCCCAAAGTTAATCTTTATCTGCCGCTGGCAAAATGTATTTTCTTTGAATGTGGGTTTCAATGCTGTTTCAATGAATGTGAGTTTCAAGGGCAGAGAAGTTTTAATGCGGTTTTCATTGTGAGACTGCATTGCTTTGTTTAGTAGATATCTATTAGTTTTTGTGCTGTAAAATGCAAAATAAAACGTTCAAATGAAGTCCAAATCATTGCAGAAGTAAAGCAGCATGCACATTAGCGTTTATGGTAAATGGAGTGAAATAGCTAACTAATGGTTCATTGGAATGGTTGCACGGGGGAGGCTCCATTCAACTATGATTTTGTGAGAGGGGAAGGGCAGCAAACTCAAAGACAGCCCCGGCTGAACTATACCTCTCAAATGTTCAGATTTCTGCAGAATGAATAGATTTTTGATTCTTATTTTTGGTTTGTTCCTCATAAAATTTGTGGTTTTCTGACAAATCATTTAGGAATTAAGTCACTAAATAATGACAGACACTGAGTTTTAGACTTCATAACCTTCAGAAAAATGCATGCTAAAACAAGACCTGTTTTTCTATCAACTGTCTCAGTTTATACAAGAGCAATTTTTAGTACTGTTATATGTTCCCCCAATATATTTGGCCTTGTCCAGATTTCCTGTCAGGTTGAGACGTGTGTGCAAATAAATTGCCTTATAGAATTAGGCATATCCAAACCTCTCAACTATCCCCGATTTTGGCTCAAAATGTTGCTCTTCTCCTAATAATCCCTCTGCAAAATGGCAATTTTGGAAGAAAATGTGGAGGGTTTACATTTAATAAATAACTGTAATAATCAGAGTTATAGATTACTTTTATTTCAGAAATGCATGTAGATTCTTTTATTTTGTCAGCTGCTTAAGTTAGCAGTACTAATATTAAAAAAATGTCCCTTCTTTGTCAGGTTCCCAGCTGTATCGTGTGACTATTTTATATTTTTGCATCACACTTTTGGTCTGTTTTTCATAAAATTGTGTTTTTTGGAAAACTAGTGGCAAATCATTAAAGCGTGAAGTTAGAAAATCATGACAGACATTTGAGTTTCAGATTTCATACACTTCAGAAAATTCATACTAATGCACAACCTACTATTCTATTATCTTTCTAAGTTTATAAGAACAATATTTGAAAAGTGTCCTTATTTTTGGGTCTTTGTCCCACTTCTATGTATGGCTTTGTCCAGATTCCTTGCTCTGAGGTTGAGAGGTATGACAAATGTGTCAGGGCCATCACAGTCAGCCACAGACATTTCAAATTGTGACATACTTGTTGCACCCCACTCCCCCATGTAGTGACTCTGGATGTGTCTAAGCAAGGCAAGGAGCAGATATGCAGTGTAAATGTGTATATCCCCCCATCCAAGGTAGACACAAGTACTACAGTGGATTTTCATCTGTCCTTGATTTTGCAGAATGTTCTGGTTTCTGTCATATTTTTATACTGTTGATTTATGCTTATTATTATTATTCAGAAAGTGCCTGTTGCTCTGTGTTTAAGTAGCAATGCTTTAACAACCATCAGGTAAGCTTGTCTGAGATTGTAAGATGCAAGTAAGCTTTAATAAGCATACTGTTAAAGAATTGCCAACATTGAAAGCCTTTCTGTTGTTGCCATGCAGAGAATACTTACATAATTAGATAACGCATAAGCCTTGGGTATTGAAATGCATATAACAGTATCTGTATTAAAGGACACAATTACATTATTTTAAGAAGTTCATTACATTTGTTGAGACTTGCAGTCATCTTTGCAGGCTTTACCTGTAAACTAAACAGAATGCCAATCTATCGTGTGTGTTCCATACCCTGTGCAGTAATCCTTTAAGCAATGTATCTTGAGCTTGTTTCTTGTTTGCTTTTCATTTCTTACTTTGATCATGTTTTCCCCACGAAACAAGTAGATAGTTGTTGTCAGGCAGCTGGTCTTTTTTGGATGCGAAACATTTTTACAAGTCGGGGTATCACAGAGATTGTTACTTTCAGCATGTTACTTGGTACTTTAATAAAGCTGCATATAAATTATAATTAAAACTGCAGTACAAGGAAAAGTGGTTTGAGTTGAGTGCTGCTTGTTTTTCTTATACTTGATTTTGACCAGCATTCTGGTAATGTATTTAAAAAGTTTTTTTTTTCATGCCTCACAACCTTTCTGTTTCCATGTAGATATTAAGTAAGCTGTCATGCAGCCAATGCATTGAAATATTTTTTTTTCTTCTGCATTTCATTTTGTCTTGATTGGACGCTCATAATGACAGTTTGGCACCCAGGGCAGCGTATTTAATTAAAGTTACAGTTTTTGTGGTTTTGAGCATACCTCCTCCCCTTCCTAGTTGGCCGCACCTCTTCCCATTGATCCCAGCCATTCAGCTGTCTCCTGCAGCCCCCCCTTTAATTTGAAGTCACCAGCCGCCACTGAACATACCACTTAACTAATTAACTTTTTAAGGCCAATGAGTTAATCTTCTTTCAAGAAGTGGGAGAATGTTGTGTTGCCATGATAAAAAACTTCAATAACTTTCTGTCACATTCTAAGTTTTGCTAGGGGAAAATGGGTGACAAAGTGAATGTGGAAACCAGTCTTGGATGAAAACTTTTGCTTTTCATCCCCAAGTACATTGTTAAAAACACACCTTAATGGAGTTTGTTTGTCATGTAGCTTAGTAGCAGAGGCCCAGGGAGAAAAGCTCCAGCAGTAGACATAGAATATACATTACATTTATGCATGAAAAGATACAAATAGAGAATTCATTTAAATATAGCGATAGGCTAAAGATATACACTGTAAAATGTTGAACATGTTAAATCAAACACAGTTCATAAACTTTCAGTTTTAGTACAACAATAAAATATCCTTGAACCATGTGATATAGGAGAGAGTTAGTCAGGGTAAGTACAGGGACATGTTGCATTATATCAGACATGCCTACTGACCTCCAGCTACATTCACTTACATTGACTTCAGTAACTTCCTAACTGGTGTCTTACTGTAGGCACACAAACTCATCAGACAAGCTTAGTGCAGTGCATTGCTTTGGTAACTGTAGGTGTCACCCTATTTACAAAGTCAGGCAGATAGTTTGCAAAGTCTGTAAAATGATAGGTGAATGCTGATTGACTAGTGGTCTGTCTTGCTGACGTACTTCGGAGGTGGACAATCAGTAGGAAAACAAGTTGAATCTGCTATAGAAACTTACTTTCTTGTAAATGTAATTGTTTATTTAGTAATTTAAAACAAAGACCCTGATTCCAAAAGACTTGCTATCAGTGTAAATGACCACTTGCACTCTGAGCAGACTGACGGCAGGTGTTTCAGAATCTGGTCCCTGTAATAAGCCTATTTATAGATAGGCCTTACACCAAAGTAAGTCTTTTACATTGAGAGCAAGTTTCTTGTAATATGACCCAAGATATCTGTGCTTTCATTTCAGTCCACTATCTTTAAAAAGAAGCTGTCATTAGTACTTTCACCATAGATTATTTGATGCAAGTAAAATTACAATGAATGAGTCTCTAGTAATTTTGTGAGAAAATAGTTGGCAAGGGATGAAAACAGGTATTATAACACAATGAATATGTAAACTGAATATACAATTAAAAAAAAGAAATGAATATTTATTTTGTACATCACATCCAGTATGACTATGGGGGGCTAGAAAGTCCAGAGTGCATGGCTGCCTAAAAGAAATGTCTTTGTGTCCTGACTAAATGTAATTATTGGCATTTGCTTACTGTGGAAGTCCGGCTAGGTAATAAATATTAATGTTCATCAGTGGCAGTGCAGAAAAGCTCCAGAGTTAAGTAACATCAAATGAAACAGTAGTATAGATGCAATTAGGAAGTATATATACATACAATTTGACAGTGGAATACATAGGATACAATAAAGCATGACAAGATACTAATGGTGTAATAATAAAAGAAAAAAATATGATTAATTATGAAAATCAGTATATACAAAAGTATTAGAAGCATATTCTACTTTGCTAGGAAACATTCAAAAAAGACGATAAACGTCCTCACTAAGTATGGGCAGAGGGTAAGTGTTGAAAGGGTATGGATAGATAGTATGATGAAAGGTTATTAAGAATGTGAAGTATTTCTTGATGTAGACCATACACAACAAATGCATGGACATAGCCATGAGTTAGTGAGAAATTCTTTTTGAGAGGAATTAACTACATACAGTTTTGATATAGTTCTAACTGAATTTGTGATAAGAGTTTCATAGTTTGGTTATACGTGAGTATAGACTTTGTCCTATGCTTTTTGGTTTATAGATTTCAAGCAGGTTTTTGTCTTGAGAGTGCAGAATGCAGTTTGGGAGATAGCAATGAAGTACTGAGGAGGTTTTTGTCTTGACAGTGCAGAGGGCAATTTGGGAGATAGTAATGAAGTACTGAGAAGATGGCAGGTAGTGAGGCTATATAGTATTTTATGGGTTAGAAGACGTGTGTGAACTAGTTGATGTGTGAGTTCTAACCAACTGAGAGCATGCAATGCAGAGAGATGATGAGCTCTACGTAGCAGGTTAGATGCAAATCTAGCTATCTTGCATTGCTGCAGTTGTAATTTAAGAGAGACCAGGATGTTAGTCAAAATAAGTAAGACATACAGAAGAGAGGGTAAAAGATAAGAGTTAGCTAGAGTGATTGTTCTGGAAGGAGCAAAGATTTTGTTTTTGCTTTGCTCTATATAGCAGACTTAGCCTTTGATGAGTTTTTTATACAATTTGGAAGTGAAGATCATACTTTAAGTTGTCATCTTTGGTGACTCCAAGTAATTTGGTATAGCTAACTACTTCAACAGATGTTTTGTTTAGAGAGATAATGTGGAAGTTCCTTTTAAAATTGGCATGTGCATGTGGAAAAAATAGTAGTAGTTTAGTCTTTTTTGGGATTAAGCAAAAGTTGATTTTGAAGTAGCCACAATTCAACTGAGTTGAAGGCATCATATGCCATGGATTGTAGTTTTAGTGAGCTGTCAGATGACCAGATGAAAGCTGAGTCCTCAGCATAGTAAATAAGACAAGCTTGCTGACAGGAGATATATACATTACTGATGAAAATGGGACCGTTGATGAAAATGTTAAACAGCAGTGGACCGAGAACAGAGACTTAAGTAACACCTGTTTTAACTAGGAGAAAGGAAGAGAGAAAAGAGAGCCATTTGACAGATTGATATCTTTCAGATAGTTAGAGGACCAGCTGGTTTAGAAAGGCCTAGAGATGGCATTTGAGTCATGTGACACTCAGAGATTTAGAAAAACAGAAGGGAAAAACCTTTCTTGATCTTTCCTTGGTCTCTGTCCTTATTAATGGTGTCAGAAACATTTAGTAGTGGTGCTATGGCCTGGTAGGAAACCATGTTGCTTTTAAATTAAACCATGTTAATCTTTTTTATTCAGCTGCTTGCATTTATTTGTGTCCTACCCTGTTTGATAGTGTTAGAGGGAATAGAATATGAAGGACAAATTGAATCATATTTTGTAGAAACTGGAAGTGTTCCAACTTAGGGATGAAGTGGATGTCCTGCATGGAGTAAATACTAAGCTCTAAACCATGCAGAGAAAAATACATATGCAACAGCTGCAAAGCATGTAAGACTACAAGGAATGTTCATCATCTCTGCAGCATTTTGGAAGGACCTGTGGGGAGAAAGTATGCACATAATAGGCATAGACTAGAGGTCAGGATACTACTTTGCTTGTAGATAACCTATTTGCCTTAATAATAGAAATAACCTCCTCAGTGTTGCATCTGCAAGTCAATTTGGTCTACCAAGTAAGAGAGCCTAACAGTGTGGGGCCATCTTGGGTACTTCTTTTCTAAGCTATGTTTATTTTAAGTAAAGTCACAACTTCTACTCAGATTAGGAAGGCTAAAGGGATGATTTCTTGAAGGACATACATTTAACATTCAAAAAGATTTTCAACAGAAATTTACTTCTACAGATTTGAGTTATTCTTACAATATGGCTGCTGCACCAGAAATGGTTAGTCATGAAGGTGATTTACTTCAAAGAACTGGTTATGATCTGGCAAAAGGCAAGATGTTCCTTTATGAATTACTCCGGAGATCTTCATTTCTGTGGATCAGAACTGGAATTTGAGATTAAATGGGCAAATGAGAAACATATGCCAGACAGTTATGTACAAAGAAAGGCAAGTAATAGTAAACTGAGAATAACAGTAATTTATAAAACAGTTGGGCAGTAAATAAACACTGTTAGAGGTCTGTGAGAGAGACTACAAGAGCAATAGTCAGCCATGCAAGCATGTTTGGCCTGACCTTGAATTACTTAGATGGGATGAAGCAAGTAGATTCTACTAGTGAGCTCAGATGAGAAGTTTTTCCAAGCACTGAATTTTGTTAAAGCCTACAAGGCATGCTGTGGTCTGTGCAGAAGGGCAGAGATTAGATCAGGTCCCACAGAAAGAAAGCCAGAGCAGGAGTGCACTAAAAGAATGGAGAAGCCTTGCAGAGAGAGACAGCAGATAGACAAAGAGAGCAAAATGGTCAGCAACAATAGAGATACAATGCCGATTTAACTTTAACAGGCATGCCATGAGCTGGCTTATTAGGAGTGATGAGATGACAGCCTTTCAAAAAGTAAATGTTGTCCACGGGGGGGGGGTGTTGTTATTGTGGAGCAGTATATTGTCACACACTGATGGGTGTCCATTCTTTTCATTCTTCTGTCCTGTATGTGCCTGACTGCTTTTTTAGTTACTAGTACATGGAAGACATTCTCAGCTATGGGACTGTGTGAGTCTCTACATCTTGTTGGTTTACTGCCAGCAAAGGACAGCATTAGTTCATCTTAGCTGGAGTTTAACACCAATGTTGTCAAAGCATTAATATATGAATCTTCATGAAGTTCTCTGTTAAATATTTACATGGTTTGAGGTGAAATTTGTAACTGAATATCATTCTTTGCAAGGCTGCTTCTGCTAACTTGCTTCCTTTGTTATTCCACAATCACAGTGTGCAAGGGGTAGCACTGAGATTGATACCTGTCGATACTTTTTAAAGATCTCCACTGTGTGTATCACTTTGCTGTGAGTTGTGTTGGTGATTAAGAGCTGGTGTAGGTAAATACTTTTGAAAGTGTTAATTCTATTTAAAGAAGTAAATCTCTACTCTGCAGTTTGGATATTTCCAGCAGGGGATAGAGGATAACTATTGTACTATGAACTTTCTCTTAATCAAATTGAAGTTTAATTATTATAACACAGTTTGCACTGAGGACATATTAGATAAATGTCTATACTATAACTGAAGTTTAATTATTATTGCACAATTTGTGGAGAGGATATAATTATAAAAAGTTTATACCTTGTTTGTTACTTTAACTGCATTAATATGCGTATTCAGTGAATAGGTGTGTATCAATTGAACTTTTCAATGTTTTTTTTTCTGTGTCAAACATGAAAGAGGTTACTTCAACTTAATATGTTATACATGACCCCCGGATTCTGCATGCCTTGCACGGTGTGCAGGATTAGTGCAGGAGCTGTAGCAGGAAATATGTCTGCCGTGCGATCCAGGAACAGCTTGCAGGAGCGTGCACGCGCACTCCTGCACTAGTCCTGCACGGACTAAGCCTCTGTATACAAATCACCCCATTTGCAGGAGAAATCCATGCAAATGAGGTGAAATTGTGATCCAGGAATCTTGAAACCGGCCGTGTAGGACTAGTGTAATGTGCAGAAATGTACTCAGTTAGTAACCGAGTACATTTCTGCAAAATCCAAAATGGAGCCATGACAGCTCCAAATAAAGGAAGCATATCAGTCAGGAAGCATGCCAATGGCCAAGTATAAGGCCATTGGCATTGCAAACAGCTTACAAAATAAAAAAATCAACTTTTATTTTTTTTTTAGCTGATCTCAGCTGTTTAAACCTAGGGCAGCGGCGCGCAAACGGGATCGGGGGGAAAACAATAAAATAAACCTAAAATAAGCATACAAACTAAATTCACTATTTTTGCCATGAAAGTCAATGGCAGCCAGAAGGCAACATGGCCAGTGAGTAGTGGTTGCGGAGGAAGGAAGGCTCAGTGTGAGACATGTAACCATGCATTAGCAGGCAATCCTATGCAAATGAGGGGAATGATAGTGAATCCCAGTTTTCTCCAGCATGCTAGACAGCTCCCAACAGTGTAAGAGGAGGACTAGCTTGGTGCAAGCCTAGGAGTTCGCTGACATCATGGGGGGGTGTCAGGCATACTGTAAGTGGATTGGAGCCCTGTGGCTCAGGTTTTCTACTAGCTAAGCACAGCTAAGCAAGGGGGAGTGTCTGAGTCTGCCTTGCACTCTTTACATTGCCTAAGCAGGTGTGCAGGCCGCACACCGGGTTTTAAAGGAAAAAAAAAGTTAAACCAGGAAATAGCAGATCTTTGCACATTTGAGTACTCTGTTTACATAGCGCACTCCCCGGCTTAAACAGGAAGGCAGTGGGAAGGGAAAACAGTAGTAGGAAGGCAATCTAGGAGAACTAGCATACCTGGCAGGTGAAATGTATCAGAAATAGCCAATTACACAGGCAGCAGACCATCCCAGCCCAGCGCACTACTATAAACTATGCAAACACCTTCCCCTCTGGTTTTTCCCACACTCTACACCACTGGTGTATACAAACGGGGACTTTTAACAAACAAAACAACAAAATGATAGGGGCCACAATACGTATCATACAACAACTTGTGGAAGAAGCTAAGGGTGGTGAAAATGTGAATGCTGTCAACCAACCCACAGTGAGGAGATGGAGAAGAGTGTACAGACCCAGGGTAACCTACCAGGGGTTACATGAGCTTTAGATAGTGGAGTTCTATAGGGTAGACAGGGACCTCCTACAACAAATTGTTGAGCTGTGCCGACCATGCCTGACACACAGACCTAACTGAGGTGAACCCATCCCAGTGGATACCAAGGTATGTGTAGGCCTAAGAATACTAGCTACAGGTACCTTCCAAAGGTCAGCTGGGGAAATGATGGTGATTTCACAGGCATCAGCATCCAGGGTACTCCACCATTTCCTGGATGCCATGTCAGCACATGTCGGTGAGCACGTATATTTCCCCAACACCCATAAGTGGTTGGCCAGCAATATGCAACTGTTCCACCAAATAGCAGAATACCCTGAGGTAGTGGGTGCTATAGACTGCACGCACATATGCATCAAAGCACCACCCGGTGAGCGGTGTAGGGTCTGCATCAACTGCAAGGGCTTCCCCTCCATCAACTGCCCAGGGCATAATAATGAATGTGTGTCCTGGCTTCCCTGGAAGCTATCACAATTCCCACATCTGGCATCTTACGCAGCTGTACCAGAGATTTGCCAAAGGGGATATCCCTCACAGTCACCTATTGGGGGATGCTGGATATGCACTGGAGCCGTGGCTGATGACACCCATCAGAAATGCACACACACTCGAACAAGAACTCCATAATGAGGCACACGCACAGACCAGAATTATAGTAGAGCATCTGTTTGGGGTGCTGAAGTCAAGGTTCTGGTGTCTGGACTCATCCGGTGGAGCCTTGCAGTTCTCACCAGCTACATGTACCCAAATTGTCATCATATGTGCCATGCTACACAATATGATCCTGCGGAAAAAGCTGCAGCAGGAACAGCACAGGGAAGGGATACACAGTCCCCCACCATTGCCAAGGCCTGCACAGGCACAGTGACTTGGAGGAGGAACAACCTGAGCCTGCCCCAGTAGGCAGAAGGAGGCATGCCCAGTATGCCCTGGCCTTCGCAAAGAGGCAACGCATAGCACATACACTGACACAGGAGGGACCCAGGGAATAACACCTCTCTCTGACTCTCACATACAGTAAAAGGGATGCCAAACATAACACTACCTGTTCTCAACCATGTGTAGGAAGTGTACTATCTGCATCTGACATAGGCAGCCCTGCAGCAGCACCCTCAGTACTGGGACACCTACAAGGTAAGTGACTCATACATGCCAGCTAGGGGGGTTCACATACCCAATAACAGTCACAGCCAGCAGGGCAGGTGTAGACAAACACAAAGAAAGGCTGTTCTATGGCCTTTGAATGATGCCTATGGGTAACTGCCCCTCAAGGCCTACACAGACAGACTACAGCAGGTCAGGGATAGTGTGTGCATGTTAGTTCTGAAGGGTAGGAAAAAAGAAACTAATATGTAGGTAATTCAAAGCTGTGGGACATTAGTTATGAAGGGTAGGAAGTCAGAAACTAATATATAGGTAATTCAAAGCTAAGATCTGTAGTACACTGGTATGCCTCTAGTCAGCATGATAGGTTAGAATAGAGAATGAAATGGAGTACTTGACATACCAGTACAGTCATAGCAAATGTGTGCAAGTGTCAGGTGTGCCCCCCCTTCCTACGTAGTAATGTAATAACAGTCAGGTGTGCCTCCCCATATCCTGTGTAGAAATGTAGAAGTAGTCAGATGTGCCCCCCCATCCTACGTAGTAATGCAGCAACAGTCAGTTGTACCCCCAATCCTGTGCAGATATGTAGAAATAGTCAGGTCTGCCCCCCTCAATCCTGCGTAGGAATGCAGAAACAGTCAGGTGTGCTCCCTCCAACCCTACTTAATTATGTAGTAACGGTCTGGTGAGTCCCCCTCAATGTGATGTACACACGTTGTAACAGTCAGGTGTGCCCCCCCACAACCCTATGTAGAAATGTAATAACATGTATGTGTAGGTCTAATACTAATGGAGCGCAGATGCATAGAGGTGGCCAAGGTAGCAGGATAGGTTGTAGAGTCTGCATAATATACAGGTATGTGTATGTTAAGTTGATGTGTGTCCCGTATCATGTGAGAGTGGTCGGTATGTATGCATGTTGAGGTAACCTGGTGGCCATTGATCACTACCGCTAATGACAGGGACAATTCCTCACAACTGCAGTGCCATAACCAATACTCATCAGTATAACACAAGCTAGCAGTAAGCAATTGCAAATGTATGGTGATAATATGTGTTACCATCTGAAAGACTGACATGGCATGGCTGTTGGTCTACATATGCAAGCAGTACCCAGGGGAAAGTACCCCAGACATACCGTATATATTGTGTCACTGTAAAATGGACACACCCTTGGAAACGTACATACAGGTATGCATCACATTATTTGGCCCTGTAGTAGGGGATACTGGTGTTGTCTGTCCAAACACTTGCAGATCACAAAGGAGGTAGGACTGATGCATTGGGAAATAGCTGATGTACCTGCACATGCAAGCATAACTGGAATGCCCAATGCATATCTGTGTGTCAGATGCAAGTAGTGTCCATAGCACATGTGCGCCCAGCTCATGAGAACACCACCCACAGGCACCTCTCTGGTTATATCCCTGCTGTGAAGAATGGGTACAGTAAGACCCCACCTGTATATGGCAATACTGGAAGACTGCAGCATGCAGTGCAGGTGTCCCATGCAGGTGTGTCCTTAGTGGTAAGTAGCACCCTGCCAGCATCCACACCACCTGAGCAAGACTGTTAGGAGGTATTGGCATGAACACCTATCACACCTACCCTGTCACCCCAGTGGAATATACTGTATGGTGGTCTGGGATTGTAGGACTGACAGAATGCAATGACCTGCCACATCTGGCATGCAGCAACACAATGCATCACAGGTGTTTGCCAAAGGCCTGTGTCTCACATGTACTGCCAGTGCATGTTATGTCACGGATACCCAAATAACAACAAAACACACTCCACATAAGCCATATGCAAGGCCATGTGGATAAACCACAGTAACATGTCCACCATGTCCCACTGCATGAACTGTGTACCAACACTAACAGACACCTGTGATGGGGAGATACCCTTAGGGAAAGTATCAGAGAATGTATGCATAATGTATGGAAGAGGTTAGAATATCGGGAGGGTAGGAGCATTGGCAGAATGGAATGTGCAGGGTCCGACACCAAGCTGTGTGCACACACTATCCCTGGCTGCAAACACATACATGGGTGGCTACACACCTGCCCGTACACCACAATAGGGTAAATGTCCTGACCCATGGCTCCTGCCCCTGGCTGACCTATGTAAATCTGTACAGCTGCGAGGCATTGCCACAGCAAGATAACCCATACTGTCATGCTGATGGGCATACAAGTATGGGATCCTCTGGCAGTACTATACCAAGGTACTGAACCAGATACACAAACCCAGCACCAAGTATCTGCAGCTCCCCCTCCAGAGTGGCATAACTTACCATGAATACATAGGTGACTGCCCACAATATTGGATACAGCCGCAGTCACCCTTGTCCCCCCAAGACATCACTGTGAGCAAGAATGTCCACCTGACAGTACATGAGGACCAAAAACATCACTGTGTATAACAGTACACATTTGAATAGCCCTACAAACAGCAGTACGATGCAGCTTAAGAAGCACAGACACAATCACTTACTGATACAGGGGTGCCATAGCAACATACTACCCACTAAATACTGCACTGCAGTAGGAACTACCTGGACTCGATCCACACATACAATACAGACGGGCATACAGGGCATGCTCACACACTTAGAAAAAGGAAGGCAATGTCAGTCAACAACATACTGAAAGGACATACTGGGCATGCTCACACAAATGAAGGCCATGTCTGCAAACACCAGTAGACCAGACATATCTGGCAGTCACAGATGTTAGTGCAGACACTCCTCCGTATGCACCACTCATGCTTTTTACACATAGTGGATAGAAATACAGACATATATCTAGGGACAACACACTATAATAAGCCAAAGGTAGATGTGCATAGATGTGTGGAAGAGGGTGACTGTGACAAGGAGCTATCCAGGCCTGTCCCACCCAGCACACAGCCAAAGGACCACAACCACATGATGTTTAGATGTCACTCACTGTAGATACTAGCCACCAGTATCTGTCAGAATTACAGACTATGTGGTGCAAGTGCTATCTGTGCAACATGACTGTACAAGGAAGTAGTCATCTAGCGGCTGTACACAGGTACATGTGAAATATGGTCCAGTATGTGCCCACATGTGGTGTGTCAACCTCTAGATGAATGGGTTATGGCCCATGCACACACTCTGCCCTCCCCATAGCCCTACTATGACAAGCCTGCTGAGGTCATCCACTGTGAAATACACCTTTGGGAGAGTTGCATCCCAGTAATCTCCATGGTGCATCCTATAACTGCGTACTGCTGTGGTGTGATAAACTAGTTAGGTAGAAGTTCCAATCCCAGACATGGCAACTGTGTTTGTGTGTTTGTCTGCCTGTGTTGAGTGCAATGCTTTTTAGGGTAGTCACACTCCCTACAATTCAAATGCTCTACTTTGGTAAGGCTGCTGATGTCATCCGCCTAGAAATACACCTCTGGGAAGGTTGCAGCCCAGTAATCTCTGTAGTACACCCCTTAACTGTGTACTGCTGTAGTGTAATACATTAGTTAGGTAGGAGTTTTAATCCCAGACTTGGCAAGTGTGTATGTGTCTATCCCTGTCTGTGTAGAGAGCAATTCCCTTTAGGCTACTCACACTCCCTACAATTCGAATGCCCTACTTTGTCAAGGCTGCTGATGCCATCCACCTAGAAATACACCTCTGGGAAGGTTGTATCACAGTAATCTTCACATCGCATCCCATAACTGCGCACTTGCTGTAGGGTGATAAAACATTGAGGTAGGAGTTCTAATCCCAGACTTGGTAAGTGTGTGCGTGTGTGTGTGTGTGTGTGTGCATGTGTGCGTGTGTGCGTGTGTGCGTGTGTGTGTGTGTGTGTGTGTGTGTGTGTGTAGAGAGCAATGCATTTTAGGCTAGTCACACTCAGTACAATTCAAATGTCCTACTTTGGTAATACTGCTGATGTCATTTACTGTGATATACCCTTTGGAGAAAGGGCACTTCAACAATCACAGTGGTGCATCTTATAACAGCAGTATGCTGTAGTATGATATAGAACTCTGGTAGGGTTTCTATTCCCGCACATAGCAATTGTGGATGTTTCGTGTGTGTTTCTATGTCTGTGTAGGGAGCAATGCATTTTTGGCTAGTCACACTCATATAATTCAAATGTCCTACTTTGCCAATCCTGCTGATGTCATTCACTGTGACATACACCTTTGGAGAAGGTGCACTCCAGCCATCCCCGTGGTGTGTCCTATAACAGCATCATGCTGTAGTGTGACATAGAACTCTGTTAGGGGATCTATTCCCACACAAGGCAGTTGTGGATGTTGTGTGTGTTTCTACATATGTGCAGGGAGCAATGCATTTTAGGCTGGTCACACTCAGTACAATTCAAATGCCCTACTTTGGCAATCCTGCCGATGTCATTCACTGTGAAATACACCTTTGTGGAAGAAGTACTCCCGTAATCTCTGTGGCGCATCCTATAACGGTGTAGTATTATAGTGTAATATACTAGTTAGGTAGGAGTTCTAATTCCTAACATGACAGATATGTGTTTGTATGTGTCATACGTATCCTGTGTGGAGGTGGGTGTGAGTGTTTAACAACTGGACTCAACGTGGAGTGGGTTTTGCAAACTTCTTATGTGGTGGACCAAGTATATAGCACAATGTCCACCATACAGGGATAACAAATGTGAAATAGCCGAGAGGCTGGGGTGCAAATCCATAACCCTAAATGTGACATCAATGCCAGCTGAACAACATTAGCAACTCTTGTATTACCCAGGGAACGCTCTCAACCCATGCCTCGTACACAAAGACACATGCCTAGGCAACAGCCACTATGTAGTTAGTACCCTCCATATTGCCCAGTGCTAGTAACCATGGTGTGATTTCAGTGGGCTGCAGAGGGCATGGCACCCTGTCCATCAGTCCAATAGGCATTTACATGCCAACAGTGCACCTCCCCCATGTTCCCCACTGGACACATGCAACACCTGTGGTGCCATTAAATGTGACCCACAAAGGACATACCATACCTGAAACACAAGCCCTGTATGGACAGATGCCACTGACACCAGGGAATACCGGTATCATGCTATCAATGTAGGTGCAGGGTCAATTTGCTGTCCATTAACAGTTCCTGCCACATGAGGCCGGGACTGGGACATCTGATGATAGCAATCTGTGTACACAACGTGGGCCGGACACCCCAGGGACAGTTCCACATGTCACTGTACATGCATGTGGGAGGTGTGTACATCCCAGACACTGTCTATATCATGGACTAAGGAACACATACATGGCAAACACAGCACAGCATAGGCCACACACAATAGCCACCCAGGTGACTGGATGGTGAATACAATACCCACCTGTGTGAGCAACTCCAGAAACTACACCCCTGAGCCACATTGCAGACCATTGTCATGTGGTCTGATGCCAAGGTATACCATCACCTAGCCTTGTATAACCATCTGGCACCATCCCATGAAGCAGTGCATCCATGCATGTCAGTACTGGCACCTGTGTCTGTGTATGTGGTGTATGATGCGTATGACCACATTCACAATCACTACAATCCCCATTGGCATACTGAAGCATGCTGTCTGATGTCAGACTCCTCGGCATACCCTTTGCACATATAACCTCCGTATGACCCCAGTGGTGCATGTGATAACTGCACAGTACTGTGTTGTGGCAATCCCACTAGTGATGAGTTGTATTCCTGGCCTTGCCAAGTGTGTCAATGTGTGTGCGGCCCTGTGAGAGTGTGGCTGTGCTGATGCTGACACCTGCTCATGTGGACAGGCATGTGTACTACACCTACCACATAGCTACCATATGCCTGTTGCAGATGTCACTCACCATCACAAATACGTTCTGAGGGCTTTCCAACATGTAACCTATGTGGCGCATCCAATAACTGCATGGACACATGATAGCACTACATACTCATCAGGGGTTTGATACCCTGTACTGGTAGGTGTGTGATATACACGTGCTTAAGTTTTACTCTCCCACCCCTCCATGTCTTTTCTGTGCCTCTGTCTGCCTCTCTTACTTCCTCTCTGGTGGATGTGGAGACTTACACCTGCATTGCTTAGGCAGAAGCATGTGTATTTTAAGTGATGCTCAGGATCAGCTAATGGCCTCTGCACGAATTACAGCCCTCCTCTAGCTGATTGCATGTGGAACAGCTGTGGTAACATTCCCATAGCCAATTGCATGGATACACACACCAATATCTAAGAAAATCATGTTGGCATTCGGCCTTTCATTCACTGTGAGCAGGAACTCGATCTGTTGTTTGACAAACAACATCTCAGATGGATTGGGGAATTACCTCTAACAACATACACTGTGGAAACAGGCCAACACACAGGAGGGGAATGTGCCTGATCTGACTACAGACTGTAAGTGCTGCTATACTGCATTTGAAGTAATGTTGGTTTAACAGGGTGTTTGTAGATATGGCTGTCCTACATGTTTTCATACCTGCCATGTCAGTGATATGTTTATGAGGGAACACCCATCTGCAGGGTCATCTTCAGACTGGCCAGTGTGTGTTGCCTTTTGTTTCAGGTGTTACCCACAAAGCACCTTTGTGTGAACTGCAGAAGGTAGTGTGAGGATTGCAGTCTGTAGATGGTGGCAGCCGTGAGAGTTACTGACTTCATATTCCTCATAGGACATATGTTGCAACAAACCCTGTTACAACAGTAAATTTATGAGGTCATCACAGCAACATGTCAATATTGGCCCTGTGTATGTGCCTCCTGTCACAACCCTGTCAACCTTTGTACATATGTCATGCAGAAAGGGGTGCATATGTGCTGTACACCATAATTAGTGACATCATATCTAACAAGCCAGTGAGATATCAGACTGCTACACGTTATGTATAGTAGGGGTTATATTTGATGACATAATCTGGACATTCTGTGGTTTTGTGTACGGTACTGAGGTCTGTGTACTTACGGTGATTGTCGGCAGTGTGTGTATTGTTAATATGTACTTTGGCCTGTGTACAGACTGTGGTAGATGCCATTTTTCTTGGTCCTGTTCTATCTGATGTTACATGCTGCTCCACTGTATGTTACTCTATCGGCTGACATATTTGTAGGACCATATACACACATGTCCCATACCACAGACAGGCATTGGAGCACACTGTGTACTGACCCAGTATATGTAGGGTTAGTGTGTGAGTGGCACATATGAGGTTGGTGTTGAACAGAGAGTCCATATACTGTAATAATACGCTAGCATACCATATGTGGCTGTGGCTGTGTTCACAGTGATTGTGGTTATGCACTTTCCCACAGGTATATGTTACTCTGTGCTGTGGCATGCCTGTAGATCCTGCTATATTTTCAGGTACATGTGCATTCCCCCATAGGAAATGTAGGCCAGTGTTCAGCCAGTCTGCCTGTAGCGTGCACCGTGCTTTGTTACATGCCTAGCAGTGGGATGCTGTACAGATGTATGTCAATATTTAGTGGGTAGTATGTTGCTATGGCACCCCTGTACCAGCAGTTATTATGTGGCAGGACAGGCAGGGATGTGTGAATGCATAACCTATGGGGACACATGTATACCAGTAATTACGTGTTATTCCCATCTACATGGCTGTTATCATCAACATTGTCAGGACTGGTCCACATGTCTTGCGCTAAGACATTATGTGTATACCTCTGGACTGTCCAGAGTGTGTCAGACTGTCCACATATATTGGCCATTATCTCTGCTGTAGTCCACCGGAGCATTATTTGCTAAGACAAGACTAGACAAACAAGATGCATACATGGGTTGTATATGACACATGTGGGGGGGGTAAACACTTTGAAGGGGAGGGTTTTGTGAAATCGGAAGACCATGAGCCCCCTAGTCGAAACAGTGGGACTGAGGTCCCCACCCATGAGCAGTCACCACTGCACCTTCACAGCCCTGATGGTGGCTTTGCTGGGGGCTGAGTCGCAGAGTCAGACTGACGATTTAGTTGTGTCACATGGCCCTCGAGCTGGAGTACATCACCAAGCTGCTGGTTGAGCTCCCTATGCGCCATGACCCCAACCTGGCGATGGGTGGCAGGTTCCCGAAGGTGGTGCAGGACCAACAGACAGGGAGGTCCCGGGTTGGGCCCCAGACATGCTGGTGCCGATTGCCATGGCCAGCTGAGGTGGTACAGGTGGGTTCGCTGGGAGCGACCTTCCCAAATGTGCTATAGTGTTTAGATTTCATCATATGTGGGTTAGTAATAGTCAACACATTCCAGGATTAGGTATAACAGCATGCATAGATATTCCCATTAAACCAGACACCAGATACAGAACAGTTGCATAGCAAACAGAACACATGCATATATGGGACCACAGTGGTACTAAGAACAGCATGCAAGTACATTGATGGCACCATGCCACCAATGTTGGAATAATTCATTATAGCACATGCATGGGAACAATTAAAATATTTATCAAACAAATGGACATTATCAGAACATAGGTGTCATTACATACCAGTTGGGGTCGGTATGTTGATTATTGTTGGAGATATGCTGGGGGGGATGTCAATTAACAACTAGTATATTCATGTAGTCCACATTACCTTCCTAGTCAGTGCTGTTATCTGTACTTTGCAAGTGTTATTACACTACCCTCTAGCTTTAGTTTGGACAGTGATATGGCTGTTGTCATCATTATACATAAACTGGTTTTACCTGTAGTATACACCTTTTACATGATTTACCTGTGGAGGGAATGTTTTTTAACACTAACTGTTTCTACACATACTCCCAGATTCCGGGTTGATGTTATGCACATAGCTATTCAACTCTTTCTGCACAGACTCTGGTCATGTATTGACCACATGCAGGTATGCCTGGACATATCTAGAATATTGCCCTCTTCAACCTTAGTGACCTGACACACACATATACATGCTTTCCTACACAGTTATATTATGTAGCACAGTGTGGGTGCCAGTGATCAGTGATACATTATTATTCAGGGAAATTGCAACACTCACAATTCCCTACAATACCAGAGTGAACAGTGCCAGTATAGGTTATAATGGTCTTTATTTCTCAGCACAGTGTTCGTATCCGATGTACCTATGGGAGCAATGTTTGTTAGCACTACCTGACTGTTGCCACACAAAGTTCCAGATTACTCATTAGTATTATGCACATGCATCTCCCTCTGTTACTGTACACACTCTGGTCACAGCTTGACAACATGGGGGTGTAGATAGGACATACTTGGCTTATTACTCTCCTAACAGTTCCGGGGGTTGCTACCGTGACAGGTTTGTTCTCATAAATATTTGACAATCACTTGTATTCCCTATTTGCTGGCTAAACATCTGGGATCATCCTACACACTTACCAGGGGGACAGGCAGCAGATATGGGCCCATATACTGGACATTCTGGCCTCATCTGTACAGTTGGGGGGTATGATTCTGTATGCAGCCAACTTCCACTCCCAGGATTCAGACCATGGCTGTGTCTGCTACAACTTAAACACTGTCCATCACAGTTGTATCTGCTATATAGATATTGCTATATATCTCCTATTTGCCTTCTGTCTTATTAATCCCCTGTGCTTTTGCATTCTGACCTTGTATTACAACACTATTATACAGATTTCCTAGACAGTTATATTTTGTAGGACAATGAGGGCAACAGTGATGTGTAATATCTCATTATTCAGAGCAACTGCATCAGTCGCACTGCCATACAATAACAATGTAAACATTACCAGTACTTGGTATCATTCTTGTATTTCTGGGCACAGTGTTGGTATCTGACAGCCCTTTAGAGGAATGTTTATTAGCACTACCTGAATGTTCCCACACACAGTACCAGATTCCACATTACTTTTATGCACATACATCTCACTCTGTTACTGTACACACTCTGAACACAACTTGACAAGTTGGGGTGTAAATGGGACATACGTGGCTTCTAAGTCTCATAAAGTATTGGGGAGTTGCTAGTGTGCCAGCTTTATTCTCATAGATGTGTGTCAATCAGTTGTATTTCCTGTTTGCTGTCTATACACCTGGGATCATCCCACTGATTTTCCAGGGGGACAGAGTGACAGGCAGAAGATATGGGCCACTTTAATGGACATTCTGGGCATATGTGTACAGTTATGGGGTATGATTCTCTATACAGAGTACTACCACTGGCAGGATTTGGACCATTGGTTTGTGTGCTAAAAAAACAGCAGTTCACATCTCAGTTGCATGTGTTATATGGGTTTTGTTGTCTGCATTTTCCCTGTTTTCTGTCTATGTGTCTCTCAGTTGTACTAAATGGCCTCTAGGGATTACACCTGTCATATACAGGCATTTTTACACATTCAGTTTATGGTGCACAGTGTGGGTAACCATGCTTAATACAACAGTACTATTACATGATTGCTAATCTACATTACCATATGATACCAGAGAATATACATGCAGTCCAGCAGTTAGACCTTTATTGTCAGGATATTACACTTTTATTTACATACAAATGATATGAGACTCTTCCTGCCATATTCTCTAGTGTATGGAGTACTTGCCTTGCACAGTACTGGTTTTATACAGCAATTAATTTACTACTACTTTTAGTTTTATTTCCTATGACAGTAAATGCGTGAGTATTACTGACCTGCCTCACGTCGCAACCTCACTAGGCAACTGACGTGGGCCTCTTGCTTTGTGGCCCACACCATTGCAGCTGTGGGAGACATAAGAGGAATATTTATCCATACCTATCCATGATATACCTGAGCTTGCAATTATTATGCACATAGTGGGGTGATACTTACACACAACTGGAACATGCCCTGCCACTCTGACCTCTTGGATCCACTGCTACAAGAGGTCCCCCTTACACCACTTCAGGTTGGCATAGTGATGCCTGCCCTGCTCACCAGTTCAGGGTTTGCCAGTGACACTGGTGAAGTCATGGGCGAGATGGTCCCAGGCCTCCGCCTTATATTGGGAGCCCTGGTACTGGCCCTGCAGCAGTCTATGATCATGGTCTTTGAGAAGGAGTCCTGCCATGACTCTGGACTCCTGGATGCACCAGTGCTGCACCCGAAAGCGCACACCTTCTCCCCTTCCTGACATGGTGCCTGCAAGGGGAAGCTACAACCAGTTATGAGATGTATTTCCGCCTCTTGGGTTTAAGTAGGGCCGATTACCCACACTTTTCCATGACTGGCCGGTTTTGAAAAGGCTAGGCTATGGGCAAACCTGCTTACCTAGGGTTGGCATTGTTTAAAGAGTTATAACACTGAGCACAGTGAGTTAGCTGTCCTACACATTGCTTACACCTCCTAAGCTGGTCTGTGCAATGCTTAGCATTGCTTACATTAGACTTTGCATTATAATTCCTTTTTGGCATTGCTTTATTATTCATTACACCTTATATGTATGCCTGGTATCCATGATTCATATGTACATACACTGTATGGGGTCCTTGTGTTTTATTGGGGACTCTCTATTACAATTACACCTGACTTCTGGGTTTACTGCTGTACTCCAGTTCACATATGTATGTTATATAGTGGGTTAAGGCACATATGTCTGTATACTGAGTCCTTTCACAGGTTCAATTTGGTTTTACTATGGTGAGGACTTGTCTGCTGATACCTCATTCTTCTGTACTTCTGTGATGGCTTGGTGGTTAACTACTGTGACTATGGTGTATAAGGTCCTGGATTCAGGACCTGCATAGCTATTTATTTTGTTGATGGGCAGAATAAGGGTTGTTGGATACAGAGTGATTAAGGCACTTTTGAGCATTTGTAAGTGGGTTTGCATGGGTTTGCAAGATGGTAAGCACTGCTAATCTCAGGTTACATCTGCTTACAGAGAGTTAGCTTCAGAATTGCTTAACCTGTGTGCACATTGCTTACCCCCATGGAAACGGGCTTACACTCACTTACTAGTGCTTAAATATGCTTACAACTGCTTATTGGTGCTTAAACCTGCTTACTAGTGCTTTATTCACTATGATATTAACATCTCACATGTGCATTTACTGCAGTACTCCAGTTCATAAATATATGTTTTTAGTAGGTTATGTAACATAAATATTAGTCATAACGTGCTTTGCCATGGAAAATGGAATGTGCTGCAGTGTGACTCGAACCGGGAATGCCTGCTCGTAAGGGGAATACTCTGCCCACTACACTATTGCTATGTTGCTTCATTTGCATATATCTTCCTTGTTATCCTCTTCAGCCATTTAAACTGCATTAACTGTAGCTAAGTGATGGGCACACCCGTACACGTACTGTTAGCTTTAATCGGATTTAAAAAAAATAAAGGGTTTGTTCATTTTATTTCTGTATACTTTCGCTGTTATACACAAGGGGGACTGTTGGCGGGAATATGTGGACACCAGTGAGCAGTCTCTCTCATTTCTTACCCCTTTCTGCTGCTCTTCATTGTGGGGGTGTGTATATTCTGAGAGCTCTACTCTCAAACATGCTTACACACTCCATGTAATATTAGGAGCACAGGCAGCGCGCCTCATTACTATGCATGGCTTGCTGTCATCCTGCTCCTAAACGGCCACTAAGCTAATCCTGCATGGAGGAATAATAAATCCAAGGGGATGATTTTTAATACAATAAAGCCAATATTTTTGTTTCTTTACCAGTGGGAGTGATTTTCCACAATGAAACAGTATTTACCTTAGATTAGGTTATTTATTTGTTTAATATATTTTTGTGACTTTCAAGAATAATATGACGCATTAGGAATTTTGTGGCATTATATGTTTTACATTTTTTTATATTTGCTGTGTATATTAGCATGTTTTATAGACTCTAAGTCCACAAAGTAGTGATGTTGTAGAAGCATTTCTGGCTATAAGTGTTCTGGAGATTTGGTTGCTATTTTGATTTTAAAATGCTGTTTGGGGAACATCAGTTTGTAGGTATACATTCTTCTGAATGTCCTGTGGGACAAAGAGTGAGTAGCAGTTAGCTGCCTAGCGTATGTGGATTATTATCCTATCTAAGAAGGAAGAACGGGTCATTTAATATGAACAGATATAGAAAGTCAGAAACATTATCTGTTCATTAGGAAATTTTGGCAAATTCATTTTGAATAGTGATCCTCGGCCATCAGTAAGGCTGGGAGGGCAAATGGCCATTGAGGATTTGGTGACTGCCCAAACAGATAATTCAATCTACAAGTTTACCTCAGGACCATAATCAGGGGATGAAAAGAGGCTAGAGGATGCTAAGGGCTAGTGGGACATTACATCGTATTGCATGCTAAAAACAGTGGAGCAGACCGGAAAGAAAACAAAGAAAAAACACACTTTTGAAGGAGTTGTGTGTCAAATCTAAAACTCCTCTACAGACACTGTCAGTATGGAAGGAAGGTTGTAATAATCAGTGGTAGAAAAATCAGTAACTTAAGTGGTTCATGCTGCGTGCTTGTCTTACAAAAGATGGCACCTGTTAGATCTATGAAGCTCAGCACTAGCAGGGAGGGATTAGGATAACTATGGTGATTTTCTTTTTTTTTCTTTGGCTAATTGTTTTACTTTCAGTTGCTTTTTAAATTCTATTTTTGTCTGCATATAAAGATTATGAGGCTTTAGGATGGGGGTAATGAGTGTTTAAAGTTAGTTAAGTGGATATGACATGAGTTTTTTGTATTTACTAGTGCACTGCATATGCTAGGGGCCCTGCGGGAGGGAATATTGGTACTAGACTCACAAGGTTAGCTCTTCATGAGGAGCCTCAGGCATAAAGAGGATGAATGAAGGGGATACAATATTGGAAATTTAGTATTTAGAATGTCAGAGTTTGAGTAACTTCATTAAGAACACTGATTAGTAGATGGTTAAGGCAAAGACTTGGTATTTTCTTTCAGAAGATGACATCTTCTGTTAGAGAATCTCATGAGTTCAAATGTATGGGTTTTATTAAGATTGTCCTGGAGTTTATAAAATAGGGAGAAAGATGGGGTGATAATGATACTCAGGAGCACCCCAGAAATGGGTATGGAAGCAGAAAAGAGCTTGGAAGAAGGGGGATGACTGACTGCAAAGTGCAATATAGAGGGACAATGCATAACTTTTCAGATCCTTTTATAGGCCCAGTATGAATGATCTATATCATGTGGAGAGTTTTTTTACAGCAGTATTTGAGATGTTAAGGGACAAGTGATACAGTTTTTTTCCTCAAGGTTTTATGTAACCTTAGATGAAGAAACATATAGATTATTTCACATTAAAGATATGTCATGTGTATTGTGGGAGGCAATTACAAGAAACTTTGATTTGTGCCATTTGAGGTATGTGAGGATGAATAGGACGGAGAATTAAGTAATCTTTACTTTTTCTAGAAATAGAGCAATACAGGGTAGCAGGATATATATTAGGTCTTTGGCCAAAAGGGAAACAGAAGTTGTTCAAATACGAGGAATAGGGTCTTCTGACCATGCTCATTTAATAACACATTAGGTTAGGGCGGGAAGGATCACCAGTAAAATGGAATCCTTATGAGTGGCTGAAGCCTGGGAGAGGCAGATAGTTGCAAGACGTTGTAGGCAGAATGTGTGAGAATAAGGACCTTGGAGGCTGGTAAAGAAGGAATTTGGCAGGATGGGTGTAAGGGGAGTAATAAAGTCATATTATAGGCAAAAGGCCAAGTAGAGGAAGAAAGAAGATGAGAATGCTTATGTTTCTGAAAAAGAAATGGGAATGTAGTTCAGCTAATATGACAGGTAATGTTAAAAAATGCAAAGGAAGTAAGGCTGATTACAACAAAGGTTGCACGATTTAAATTTCACAAGAGTAAGATCAGAGAATAGGTTCAGGTGAACCTGCTAATAAGCATCAAGAAAGTGGGGATCAAATTATTAACATAAAAATTAAAATGTTTTTGGAAGTGATGAAGAGTACACAGTTTGACACATAGTATGGCTTAGATTCTTGATAACTCAATATAAATCAGGGAATGAAGAGTAGATTTTTATGTAAATTTATATGGTAGATAGGAAGGAAAGGAGGGTATTGATTCTGATGTGATTAGGTGAACTTTATGAGAGAATCAGGCTATTCCAAGTGAGGAGAGAAGCATTTGGGGAAAAGCTTTTCTGTTAGTGCAGTATTGCAGCCTATATGTAAATTAAAGATGAGTGAAGCAGATGGGGGGGGGGGGCTAATATCCAGTAGACTTGTATAAAATTGTAAGGATAGGCATTTAGGCGGTATGATAGTTGCAATATTTAATGAGAAGGTTTTCCCAGTAATCTGCCAAGAAGTAAACACATATGTCTTGACAAAAAGGAGTAAAGATGTGGATTATCCAGGAAATTACAAACTAATCTCCAAATAACAATGGAAATAATTATATCAGGATTCTTATAGCTCATTTGGTAAAACTGATTTTTATGGTGGTAGATGATGATCAGATAGGTTCTATCAAAGGAAGATCAAAATCATTGATATCATTTCTTGGATATTTATGGGAGCTGTGAGATTACAAAAAGTAAAAAGGGTGGAGTCATACTTCTTGACATTATAAAAACTTTCAACATAATGTTGACACAATGACCTGAGTATTTTGGCAAAAGTTTTAAAGAGATGGAATAGAGAAAGATTATTTAAGGTGTGCAGTGTCCCTATGCCCTATCACTAAGATTAGTAGTAAATGGAGTAGGTCATGACTGAATAGCAAATCTAGTGGCACAAGGTAAATTACCCTTTCTCAACCCTTTTCTTTCTACAGGTGATTAAAAAGTTGCTCAAAGAATCATAGGAATGAAAGAGGAGGCAGTATCACTAAAAATCCTGAACATTTTTATAGTTAATGAAATTTGGCTTAAATATAACGGGAACAGTCTCTCTCTCTCTCTCTCTGTCTCTCTCTCTCTCTCTCTCTCTCTCTCTCTGTCTCTCACAGGATTTTGCACTTTTCATGCCTTCATAGCCTTAGGGCAACTGTGGTGGACTCTCCATATTTGTTAAGGAACAGTTACCTCCAGGCAGTTCCTTATGGAGTGACAAACTTAACTTATCGCACTACAGATCACTTTAGATATCATAAATTATCAACTAATAGCTTTTTGCAGAACACCTTCTTTGATCAGTGATTACCTAGTATGATTCCATAGCATTCTAAGTTATAGCCCTATTAGCAAAAAATCCCTTATTTAGGGTGAATTTAGATACCCTTCAAGAAACTGTGACATCTATACCTATAACTGGGTTCCTAGCACAGTCAAACTTGTACAAGTTAGAACCTGATATGGCCGAGACCATAAGTTCAAACTTGTATAAGTTTGAACATTTCAATGGAAATCTCCATAAGGGAAGGTTTCCATTCTGTTGAATGAGGTGCAATCCCAGAGTTGGTATATTTGAGTAGTGGGGGTGTGGGGGTGCAGGGGGGCTTGGCCCCTGTTTACAACAGTTTATGTTGTTTTTCCTTCTTTTTTTTTTTTTTTTTTATTCATAGTCAGAGTTTTGTAACTTCGAACGGAATGGTTCATACATTTTGTGTTCGAAGTTATAAAATTTCGGCTATGTGATATAGACCCCCTATAATTTAGGATAAGATGAAAAATTCCTATATGTAATAAACAAAAAAATAATAAAAAAAAAAAACTTGAGCAGTTGGTAAATATACCTATTAGGGACCATAGCATTCTTGACTTGATTCTTACAAATATGTCTCACTCCTACATTTCTTGGGTCTATATTAGATCACCGACCGCATAAAGAAGCAAACGGTGATTAATCGACCCATATGTAAGTGAAAGCTTACAATCTCGAACTGTCAGAACAACAATTTTTTTCCTAGGGAAAAAAAATGCTGTTCCAAAACACATACACACAACACAAGCACACCAAACAAACAGCAATCCACACACATACACCTACAATCTAACAACTAACTCTACACTAATCTATACACACACCACTAAGTATCCACTTACCTTAACCCAAACCCTAACACTAAGATCCGTCACTATTACACACTCACCTCACTCGCTCCCTAACCCTAACTCACCTAACCTGCCCTAACCCTCATGTCCACACAATCGCACACATACCTAGCCCGCACCCTAACCCTAACTCACCTAACCCGCCCTAACCCTCACATCCACACAATCGCACACCTACCTGAACCCGACCCATAATTTTCCACCACAGCACTGAAAATACCAAAGCAACAGAAATGGACAACCAAAATCTTTCCCTAGGAAATAATTTGTGTTTTTGTTGCTTCGATATTTTAAGCTTTCGCTCTGTAGGGTTCGATATTAGAACATTCAAAGGTTTTAAACCTCGATGTTCTAATATAGACCCCATTTCTCCACTGGTATCTCCTTTCCCAGAGAAGTCTGGCCATAAACCTGTGACATTCTCCTTTACATTCCCAAAAGGTCCTATAGCAAGACATGCTGGATTTAACAAATGCAAACATGTCAATCTCAACCTACTTTGCGATGAAATATCAAAATTAGCTTATGACTGCACTCCTTCTGTCATTAGTACATCAGCAGGCTTCACTAAGGAATTCTACACCCATTTAAGAAAAAAATCATAGAACTGCAGACTGTACCACAATCAAGTATCATGTGATATTCAAAAACAAACAGCAATGGTGATCCATGGTCCACTGCTATAAATACACAAGAAAAAAAACTTCTTAAATTATTTGGTAGACCCAAAACCTGTATTTTCAAAGATAATATCAAAAGTGTAAAAAAAAAAAAATAATAACCCCATAAGAACATTTTTGGGTTCATTAAAGGAGACTGTAAACTTAGTCTGGCCTCTGAAGCCAAAGATAATTATAAATTCTTTTTTAGCTGTGTAAGAAAACTAAAATAAGATTACCCTGTATTTCTCTGAACATATTTAAAGTGATGCCTCTTATTCTGACGCAATAAACATTGCAAACATGTTTAGCGCCAAATTCACTCCTGAGACTTGTGTTCAAACCCCCCAAATATCTGAATCTCTTACTCTCCCAATTAAATCTAAAGATTGTTTACTGAAAATGATAACCAAGACAAAAAATATTTCTCCTTTGGATCTGATAATATGCCTGCTTTCACAATTATTATGTAAACACTTCCTTGAAGACATACTTCTCAAACTGTTTAACCTAAGTTTAGCTAGTGGTTCTGTCCCTGACAGGTGATGCACTGTAGTGGTGATGCCTCTCAATAAGGGTGGGTTTAGAACCAGTGGCTGCTGGTGACTTCAAATCAAAGGGGGGCTGCAGGAGACAGCTGAATGGGTGGGGGTTAATGGGAAGGGGGTGCAGCCAACTAGAAATTGGAGGAGCTATGCTCAAAACCACAAAAACTGTAACTTTAATTAAATACGCTGCCCTGGGTACCAAACCGTCATTATGAGAGTCCAATTAAGACAAAATGAAGTGTAGAAGAAAAAAATATTTCAATGCATTGGCTGCATGACAGCTTACTTAATATATATATGGAAAAAAATGGTTGTGAGGCATGAAAAAATAAATTACTTTTTAAATACATTACTGGAATGCCAGTCAAAATCAAGTATAAGAAAAACAAGCAGCACTCAACTCAAACCACTTCTCCTTGCACTGCAGTTCTAATTATAATTTATATTCAGCTTTATAAAATTACCCAGTAGCATGCTGAAAGTAGCAATCTCTGTGATATCCCCACTTGTAAAAATGTTTCCTATCCAAAAAAGACCTGCTGCCTGACAAGTATCTACTTGTTTCATGGGGAAAACAAGATCAAAGTAAAAAATAGACAGCAAACAAGAAACAAGTTCAAGATAAATTGCTTAAAGGATTACTGCACAGGTTATGAACCACACATGATAGATTGGCATTCTATTTAGTTTACGGGTAAAGCCTGCAAAGATGACTGCAAGTCTCCGACAAAGGTAATGAGTTTCTTAAAATACTGTAATCCTGTCCTTTATTACTAATACTGTCATATGCATTTCAATACCCAAGGCTTATACATTATCTAGGTATGTAAGTATTCTCTGCATGGCAACAACAGAAAGGTTTTCAATGTTGGCAATTCTTTAACAGTAAGCTTACTTGCATCATACAATCTCAGACAAGCTTACCTGATGGTCATTAACACATTGCTACTTAAACACAAAGTAACAGGCATTTTCTGCATAATAATAAGCATAAATCAACAGTATAAAAATATGACAAACCAGAACATTCTGCAAAATCCAGGACAGATGAAAAGCCACTGTAGTACTTGTGTCTGCCTTGGATGGGGGGATACTCTGCACATTTACAGTGCATAACTGCTCCTTGCCTTGCTTGGACACATCCAGAGTCACAACATGGGGGAGTGTGGTGCAACAATTATGTCACAATTTGAAATGTCTCTGGCTGACTGTGATGGCCCTGACAGAATTGTCATACCTCTCAACTTCAGAGCAAGACATCTGGACAAAGCCATACATATAAGGGGGACAAAGGCTCAAAAATAAGGGCAATTTTTAAATATTGCTCTTATAAACTTAGAAAGATAATAGAATAGTAAGTCTTGCATTAGTATGAATTTTCTGAAGGGTATGAAATCTGAAACTCAAATGCCTGTCATTATTTTCTAACTTCAGTCTTTAATGATTTGCCACTAATTTGCCAAAAAAATGCAATTTTATGAAAAACGGACCAAAAATGTGATGCAAAAATATAAAATAGCCACACAGTACAGATGGGAACCTGTCAAAGAAGGTACACTTTTTTTTAATATTAGTACTACTAACTTGAGCAGCTGTCAAAATAAAAGAATCTACATGCATTTCTGAAGTAAAATTAATATATAACTCTGATTATTACAGTTATTTATTAATTGTAAACCCTCCATGTTTTCTTCCAAATTTGCCATTTTGCAGAGTGATTATTAGGGGAAGAGCAACATTTTGAGCCATAATCGGGGACAGTTGAGAGGTTTAGATATGCCTAATTCTATAAAGCAATTTATTTGCATGTACCTCTCAAACTGTTAATGCAGGAAATCTGGACAAGGCCAAATCTATTGGGGGAACATATAAACAGTACTAAAAATTGCTCTTGTATAAACTGAGACAGTTGATAGAATAAAAAGTCTTGCTTTAGCATGCATTTTTCAAAAGGTTATGAAGTCTGAAACTCAGTGTCTGTCATTATTTACTGACTTAATTCCTAAATGATTTGTTAGAAAACCACACATTTTATGAGGAACAATCTAAAAATAAGAAGCAAAAATCTGGACAGTTGAGAGGTATAATACAGCCGGGGCTGTCTTTAAGTTTGTTGCACTTCCCCCCTCACAAAATCATGGTCGAATGGAGCCTCCACCCTGCAGCCATTCCAATGAACCATTACTTGGCTATTTCACCCCATTTACCATAAACACTAATGTGCATACTGCTTTACTTCTGCGATGATTTGGACTTAATTTGAAAATTTTATTTTGCATTTTACAGTGCAAACGCAAATAGATATCTGCTAAACAAAGCAATGCAGTCTCACAGTGAAAACAGACTTAGCATTAAAACTTCTCTGCCCTTGAGACTCACATAAAACTTCTCTGCCCTAGAAACCCACATTCAAAGAAAATAGTTTTTGCCAGTGGCAGATAAAGATTAACTTTGGGTTTGGGTTGTTTTCAAATCACAGCCCCCTTGCACACGAAACATACACATGCTCTTTCATACACCTTCCTGATTGTAATAAATTATATTCCTTGTACAATACAGTACATTTTTATATGGCATTTTAAATTTATTGTTTTGAACATTTTTCCAGTAAACAATGAAATACAACTCATGCTCCAATAATGACAAAACTGCCCATTTCAGAACATTGTCATTATAAAAGTCTACTCAAACTTCTACAGTCCACCAGTATCAGTAAATATGCACAATCTCTGAAGAAGTAAAAGTCATTTAAATAATTCCACATTAAAGAGATCTGTAACTAATTAAGAGGTTGCTGCTAGCAAACAACTTTATATTTCATTGTTTCATCTACAAATAAAGTGCCTATTGCCCTTGAGGAATAAATTGCCTATGCAACACTAAATGACAAGCTAGTAATATTGCAATAGGGAATGGATGTCAAACTGATAACAGGTTCATTGTTACTAGGTATCTTCACCAAAAAGGAGTGCAGCATCCACCCCCTTTGCAACACATTACAGTATCAGCAATGCATCTACCTACTGTGGGAGTAGAACCCACAGCTTTCTGCATCAAGAGCAAGAACACTACCTGTTGTGTTATTAACAATGCAAGCCAACTCAGCATAATCAGCCCTAAACTTTTGCTCCCCTGCAGCTCTCGGCTCCTTGTAAAATCTACTCAACACTCACCTGTATCTCTGAACTTTGCAGCAGAAGAAATCTGGAAAAAGCCAACATTTATTGGGGGGGGGGGGGCAAAAGCTCAGAAACCAGGGACACATTTTAAACATTGTTTGTATAATGTTGGAAAGTTGCTAGAATAAAATGCTGTCTTACCACCATACATTTTACTGCCAAGACTTGAACCCAAGACCCTGTGCAAAACAGTCAGAGCAACTTACCACTATGCCAAATCAGCTGTATTGTGAAAGACAGGAAGACTGAAACTTAAATAGCTACCATTTAGTGAATTCAGTTCTCACCATAGCTGTCAACCTCTTAGCACAAACACCTGAAAAAAAGTCAATAATGTAGGCATACAGTCCGTAAACATATTCGGTGAATTCAGTTCTCACCATTGCTCTCAACCTCTTAGCAAAAAACACCTAGACAAAGCCAGTAATGGGGAATACAGTACCCTAACATATTCAGTGAATTCAGTTCTTAACATAGTTCTCAACCTTAGCACAAAAAAACCTTGATGAAGCCAATAATGGGGGCATACAGTCCCAAAAATAGGGACATATTACAAATATCCATCTTTTAGACTTAGAAAATTGCTAGAATAAAAGGTTTTGTGTTACCATGTACTTTCTGAAGAATATGAAGTCTAAAATTCAAATGCTTGCAATTTTTATTTAACATTTGTTAACCAGGGAAGTCTGACTTGGAATAAAAGTAAATTTTCAGCAGAGGTCCATGGAGAAACACACCAAACACATGTCTTTGTAAGATTGGAGGACATTCAACAGCATTGCACTTCTGGGTTATGATAGTAAACCATGGATTACAATAGCAACATGTTAGATATTTTACATGACACAGACTAATATGAAATGGAGTCAAGAAATGAAATCTTCATAGCACATAGAGAAGAATACAATTATTGCAGAAGATGCATTATTAGAAAGTGCCATTTCAGAAGATTTACATACATTTTTGATTAACAACCACACACTTATTCCAACTGCTTTTGGAATACCAAAGGTGCATAAAATATATACACACACCCCTATGGAATTATTGTAGCAGCACAGAATAGTTCAACATACCCTCTTGATATTTGTATAGACAGGTTGCTTAAAAACATGTTAAATTCAATAGAATACTTATTAAAAGATTCATTAGACTTTCTGGCTAGGATAAAACAGGAATGGCATAGTGAGACATGTTGTTTTTCCACTGTTGATGTAGTTGATCTTTATACATCCATTCCACACCAGGAAGGTTTAAACATATTCCATGAAGCTATTTTGGAACTAACTAGTTTAAATAGTGCATTAGTTAATTTTGTTATGGAGGTTATGGAAACAATTTTTAGTAATAATTTCATAACCTTTGAAGGTAAATACTTTAAATAGGTGAAAGGTTAGCAATGGGAGCAAGTTGAGCCCCTATATAGACTAATGTATAGATGTTTTCTTGGGAAAAGAAACATGCTTTTCAGACTCAATTTAAAAAACAGTGGAATATTTATTTATATTACCTGGATGATATTTTTATTTTATGGAAGGACAAGGGACAGGTGAGAGAGGATTTTGTTATGTACATCAATAATGCATCACCCTACTTCAGGTTTACTTACACGAATGGAGAGAATACTATACACATTGTCTTGACATCACCCTTTACAGAGATGGTTCTAACCAAAAATTTTGCTTCAAAAATTTATAGAAAAACAACTTTTTTCAGGAGTTATTTGTTTATCAGAGTTGCCACCCTCAATGCACAAAAAAGAATATTTTCAAGGGACAACTAGTATGAGCCACAAGAATGTGATCAAGCAAAACAAATTTCACATTGGAACTAGGTAAACTAATACAGATATTCAAGAAAGGGGTTACCCACACGACCTCCTCCTAAAAGTAAGTGAGGAAGTCTTGGTAGGGTCTAGGATGAAATGTGAACCCTTGTTAGGTACAGAAACATGGATACAACATTTACCAGATAGAAATATGGATAGCAAGGACAATAAATTTACCAACAATATGGTAGATTCATTTTGTGGATGTGTTAGAAAAATTAAGGAGATTTTATTTAAAAACTGGGTGTTTTTTAAGGGCAATGCAGAGATTTTTAACAGTCTGGGGCAACTCTGAAATTTGTGTATAAAACTGGTCAAAATCTTAGATTCTTATTTGAACATACAAAACCCATTCTACACCTGAAACAAAGGGGAAATATGCATTGTGGAACATGTAGACAATGTAAGTATGTGCTGGAAGGAACAAATATGACTGTAGGGAACACACAATTTGAATTACATCTCAAGGAAGGCAACTGTGCAACTATAGGGTTGATTTATATTGCTATTTGCCAAAGATGTGGCTTTTTGTGTGGATAAGACAGAGAGGCAATTTAGAAAATGGATTTATGAACACTTATATGCCATTTCTAGAAAAAATATGACGAATGCCCTTTTTTATACACATCCTTAACTGTACAGGCAATCCTAAATTTAAGTTTATGATCATTGATAGCATCCTTAGAAATGAAAGAGGGTGGGAGTTGGAAATAGAAAAAAACAGACCTTTTTTGGCAATTTAAATTGAATGCCTGAGTCTCACCAGGTCTTAATGACAATGTGTCCATTTTATCTATTCAAAAACTTAAAGTCCAGGAGTTACAGGACATCTGCATTCAGCTTAGACATGTAATTAAGTGGTAATTTTCCAAGTGTGTGATTTTAAGGAATTATTTTATGGGTTTATGACATTCTGATCACTCTTATAATCCTTGGTATGATGCTTTTTCATACTGGAAAAAGGGGGAGGGGCAAATACCATAATGTTCTGAGGTTGCTTTTTTATCTACTTTTTATCAAAATTTGTTTGTTTTTAAACAAACAGCTTACTGTATATTAAAATATATTGTATTTTTACAAGCTCTAACACCACTGCTTTATAATATTTTGTAACTGGTACCATGAGAAATTGCTGGCAATATTAATCACTTTTCTGTGACATGACTTCGGCCTTTAAAAGTTACAAGGAAAAGTTTTAAGCAATAGCGCAGTATAATACTATACATTCAAATATATTGTATTCTTTTTTTTTTCAAGTTTTAAACACTATTGTTTTAGATATTTTTGTATTTAGTACCACAGGAAATGTTCATAATGTTGCCTTTTTTAACACAACTTAGCCCTTTAAAAGTTACATGGAAGGGTTTCAAGTAACAGTGCTGCATAATACACTAGTAGCTGTTTTAATTGGTGAGTCATGTGACCTTTTAAATTGAAGGGTTGTATGTATATTTAAAGTCTGTTAGTGTTATAAGGTTTTATGGTTCTGAAGAAGTCCCACAAAATTTTCAGGGAAGAAAGAGCTTAACCATTTGTACTTGGATTTCTTTTTAGAGTTTACTGCCTCTTCATATACAGCGTGTTTTGTTAAATTTATTTTTATTAGTTTGGACTTTGCTATACATTTTGTGAAGAGAATCCTTGCTGGACTACAAAGGTATTTTTACTGCCATTTTCTGCTCAGCACACACAGTGTGAAGTTTTTTCCTGTTTACTGGTTTTGTTTCTCCTTCACATCATTCACACTGTTTTTTTTTCATACATTGTCAAGGATTCACCTTCAGAAAGTAATTACAGGTTTTAAATTTAATCAATTTACTGTTACTTTTGAATTTCATTTCCACAGGCAATACATTTCAAGAAGAAAGTTAAAGAATTTGAAAGCTGGTAGTTTTGAATAAATGTTTTAGCAATACACATTTTTCATTTTTGATGAAAAGAAAGCTCTTTTCATATTATTAACAAAAACATTTCCGGAAACACAGAAACATTTTCATGTTGTGGTAGGTACTTTGTTAAAACAAGTGGCTACACCCCAGATGATTCAAATTTAGGGATTACTGAGTACAAGTTAGGAAGTCGAGCAGCATAGCCACCCACACTGTCTGATAATTCTCATATAATGGGATGGTAATGAACAAAAGTATAAAAATGAGGGACTCGTATGTAAATTAAAGAAAACAACATGGCGGACTGATTCAGTAATGTATATATTTCATTGATACAAGTACTAGCTCCAGAGCAATTGACTGCAGCAAAATTCCAGAATTACAGAAGTTGAACTGTAGAGTAATGTACATTAAAAACATGTAACATTAAAAACATGTAAACCCAACAGGCTGTATTTAGTGGTGGTAGTCATGGTGTCACACATCATCATACTTGGAGGTATCGTGTCAACCATCCATGCCTAACATATCATGCCCTACACAACACTAAAATTGTGGACCACTGTGTTAATACAGTCACCATGCAGGAATTGGGCATGATGAATCCTCCTCATGGCTAGGCCCATGGGATGTACTGAGTACCAAGGTGTGCTGTGGCACTGAGATTTATACAGAACATAAGTGTGATAAATGCAAACATAAAACCAGGCTGTGTTCATCTATTCATAGTAGAGCCACACTGTACATCAGTCATATTACAGATGGCAGGGCACAGTCATCATCATTTGTACATGTGTGGGGTACACAGTGTCCAATGCCATACACAGGAAATTGTGTTTTTCATTTTTATTAATTTAACTATAGTCCACTTT
>NC_056728.1:369416854-369429875 GCF_019279795.1 Protopterus annectens | reverse complement strand
TGTTACCACACTATATAAAGTAATGGCAGTGGGAGGTGGTCACCAGCTGAGTATGGTATACACATCAAAATGGTATAAGCCACACATGATATGATCCTCACATACACACACACACACAAACAGTTGCCAACATTAGGACTAGAACTCCTGCCTATCGATGTACCACAGAGCCTATCGATACACCACGGAGCTTATGCATTTCCATCTCTTCTAAAGGTATTTCGTAGGGGATGACATCAACAAGTCTACTAATTTAGAGTGAAGGGAAGTGTAAATGGTAGTACACAGGTCAAAAATGGCATCACACAGCACACACTTGTCAGTATTGGGATTAGGACTCCTGCATGTCTATGCATGTCTACTATAGTGTTACACAGTTACTGCACACACTACAGAGCTTACTGAACTTTCACATGGCCAAAGCTGCTGATAACTGCACAGCTGTAGTAAAGTATTACAGGTGGCAGACAGTCTGCCTTCTGTTCCACCCATACATCATGATAGTTCTTTCTGTCTTGCACTTCCACTAGCATTATGGCTTGGCAGTTCACCAGGTTATTGTATCAAGAAGTGTGGCACACCTGTGAGCTGTCAGCAGTACTCGTTCATCACAGATGTCACCCCAGTATTTATTAGTTAGGTCCATCCCTCCTGGCATGTTTGAAGGGTGGTTATCTGTGCTTTCACCCATTAACCTGGTGCACTTGTCCATTCTAGGGCACTGTTACAACTGCCGCATGCACACACACAACCCTCCCCTCTAAACTCCAAACACTCAGACCTGTGAGGGTTACCCTTATATCAGCCAATGTGGACATAAGCACTCTCCAGCAAAGACTGGACTAGCAGGTCAAGAGGATAGAATCAACACCTGCACAACACCATGTGGAACATGTAGCTCACCATGACACCCACTTTGACAGCCATGACATACAGAGAAAAGCCACAAACCCACCTTCCCAAAGACACTCAATGGACATTTACCCAAACAGCACAGACCAGCAAGGCAGACACCCACTCAGACACCCCGACATGGCACATGCCAAGGGACACATATTTAATCTACACAGCATGTCCCCAACCTAAGCCCCTAAGGCTAATAACCTTGCACAATACAGTGATCATGGATAACTCAATACTGAAGCACACACATCTCACTCACTAAGTTGAATATGGAGCAGGTAACAGCCAAATATCTATCACATGCCAGCATCTAACACATGACACGGCCAGTCATGTCACTCCACAACAATAACGAGTATCTCTCCATATCCATGTGGTTTGAATGATTTGGGGCACACTTCCCTGGACTACATGACAGGCGACATGGTTGAACTCTCTGATTATGTGGTCCAGGCAGGTGTGACAGTAGCCCTAGGCAGTGTACCGCTGTCACCCAGAATGATGCTGCGGTACTATCAACAGATGGTTGACTGCAACATTGGCTTATGTGTTATGTGTCATTCTCAGGGGATCCAGGACCTCTCTGCTTGGGAAGACATGATTGACAGAACCCAATGACTTGCCACAGACATCATACATCTGTCACTGCTGGTTTGCCAGGTACTGGCTAAGTGTCTTGCCACTCCTATGCTGCCTTATTAGGCGATTTTCCTAATGTTATTACCACCATAACAGCTACACATGTATACAATCTGAGGTCATGCTGCTCAACTGTTGACATCTAACTTTCAGGATGCAGTCACTCATAGCAGTTGTAGTGGAGGAGGCATGTCTGCTGTAATGGAGAGTTGATTCACAACAGCAGACAGCAGACCTGTAGTATGAGGCTATGACTCATTCCACAGCTGTCAGCCCCCAAACATTGACCACACCACATCTCCACTGGTGGTGGTGTCTCCATATTCATTATGAATAGGAACACCTCTCGACTAGTATCCCATCATAATGCATTGGAGATACTTCCAGTACAACTGTCTTGAGGTAATAGTGCAAGCCAGACCATAGCCTGCTATGAGTTCACCTCTATGTCCCTAGACTGTCAATGCACATTCCTCAACACCCTGCCATCTCTGATGGTCTAATTCAATGCTGACATAGCATGAGTCTTCAACTACCCCTCTATGACCTGGGGAATGCAGCCAGTCACCAGTATAGTGGCCCGAAACTTCTGGGATTCATCATTTCCATTGCCCTAGACCAGCTCATTCTGACCCCTGGTAGAGGATGCAACAACCTTGACCTGTGATGACCACTTAAATAAGGGATCGTTGTTCAACCTCAGATGTCAATCCCTGCATGTTGAGATTTACAAAGGCTGTAATCAACACAGCACTCAACATGTCAACCACAACTCCCACAAAGATAACCACTTGGTAAAACTTCTCCAAAGCTGACTTTGCAGCCATAAAAACACGGTTGGATGTCTTCACTGCACCCATGACAATGAGATATAGCTGCATGACTGTGGAATCATACACACAGGCACTGTACAAACAGGTACATGAATGCATGGTACTAGCCAGAGCCAACAGAACACAGACACTGTCCTCCAAACACTGGGAGACAATGTGATGGTCCCCTGCCATTACTAAAGTGTAGATCAGAAGGAGGACACTGTTGCAGGGAAAGGTGGTGTCCCATGAATATTCAACTCCCTTATTAGCCTCAAATACAACTTTGGATCCCTCATGGAATCCCTGACAGGCATCTATGGCAGCAGAGATGCAGCAGACCCTGACAACAGTCACAACAGCCTTGATAGTTACATCAACCTCCACAGCATTAAACAAAAGTGTTGCAAGTTACTGCACAAAGCTAATACCTATCCTGAGACAACAGATGTTGGCCACAGTCTTGGCAACACATTCAGTGCCAGCTTTACCCCTTTCTCCCCCCACAAGTGAAGTGCTGAATGAATGTGTTTTCACATGCTGTATCACATTTCCATTCTAATCATCTGTGTGTCACCAGGATGTAGCCCTGAAGCAAGGCCACAGGGTATGGCAGTGGGGTGACACATCTGCCATGTCATAGCCAGGGTACAGTATGTGTACGGTAATCCCTGGTCTGTAACACAGTGATTGCATATGCCTCACAGATTATAGGGCTGAGGGTTGTCCATAGGTATATGTTGATGTGCAACATCTGTTGTAGAATGGAGAACGGTACATTTTCTAGTTTGAACACTCCTCTGATTGCTAATTACCACAGTCACAAGGAATATTCATCAGCCATACACACTGGGATTACTATTCACACACACACACACACACACACACACACACACACACACACACACACACACACACACACACACACACACACACATGCACACACACATGCACACACACGCATACACACCCACACACATGCACACACACCCACACACACACACACGCACATACACATTTGCCAGTACTGAGATCCTTAGGTTCATTGCTTCATAGGTGTGTAGTAGGTGAATGAGCCTGAAGGCTCTACAAGGCTAGCCCAAGGGAATACCCTGGCATCAGGCCACATGACAATAGTCCCCAGTGTGGCTCAGGAGTATAGTCACTGGAGTGGTTCCCAGGGGTGGGTATTGCATTCCCCATCCACTCATCCGGGTTTCTTTTCTTGGTGGCCAGTGATGTGCATTTCTTCCCATGTATGTGATCTATATTCCATAACATGGACAGTGTCTGGGTTGTGTCCATGTCCCACATGCATGTTCTTTGATGAGTGAAAGTGTGCTTGAGGTCTCTGGGGCATGTTGTGTGGACAAATTGGTATCTTCTGATGTAGCATTCCTGACCTCGTTTGGTGAGACCTGGCTATGCAACTGAGGTAGTTATTGAACCTACATTGGCAGTATGATACGGATATTCAGTGGAGTCGTGGCGTCTGTCCATACAGGGCATGTGTATAAGACATGGTATTCCCTTTGTGGGGTACGTTTGCAGATTCTACATCTGTTGCAGACATCCAGTGGGGAACATGGCAAAAGGGCCACTGTACACATTGATTGACCTACTGAGGGGATGGAACAGGGTGCCATGTCCTTTTACTTGCTGGATAACACTTAGGATATGTAACTCATCAAAGCACTTTCTGATGTCAGTGGCACTGTTGTGGTCAACAGGCATGTAGTCCACTGCAATCCCACCATGGGTACTATCTGTGAGGTAATATGCAGGGGAACTACGAATATAGTGGTTGTTGCCTAACCAAGTGTGTTTGTGTATGCTACGTGGGTGAAGAGTGGTCGCTGAGTAATGAAAGGGTTGCCTGTATTGTTCACTAATCCGTACTGTCATGTAGTCATTGCACATGGCACTAGACATTTAGGGCTGTGGATTGTCTACACCAACCTCTATGGTGTTTGACAACTGTTGGCCTTGTAATGTGGGCATTGTGGCATATACTAGGTCCTCAACATAATAATTTTAACAAAACCCAACTCCCAATGGATCCTGTTATTACACAATCACACCAACCTCCTCACAAGATGCTGATGACAGACATGCACACGCACACTTGTCAGCACTGAATTTCAAACACCTATCTAGCTATGTATTGTTTCTAGAGTGTACTGCACTTATTGCACGTGCCACAGAGCTTATAGGATGGATGTTGTCCCAATGTACTTCTATGGTGAGGAACATCACCAGCCCTTATAAATACTGGCATTGGGTGATGTAGTGGGTGAGAGATTCCAAAAATATTTTAGCCTACACACACATTTACATTTGCCAGGGGTGAAATTCAAACCTCTATCTATATTTTCAGACCATTATGTTGCGCATTTACCACATGCACCACTGTCCTTACATCCTTTAGTGTTGCTAACAGGTACTTCTAAGGTGGATATCTGCAGGACTGCTAAAAGTCAGGCACTGAGATGTGTACTGGGTGTAAATGGGGCCACAGTCTCTAAGGTACGGACATACATATGTACACACACAAACACTTGTGAGGGATGAGATTCAAACTCATAGCTATGTAGTTATTGCTATTAAATTGTTCCACATTTATCACATGCACCACAGAGCTTACATGTTGGAAAGCTGTGCAAAGGTATCTTTGAAGGTGAGTGACATCAGCAGCAGTGCTAAAGAAGGGGTAAGGGAAGTGTTGTAAGTGTGAATTACCTCAAAATCAGGTCTCTACAAGGATACACACACTCTTTCTCACACAAACAGTCACATTTACACAGTTGCCAAGATCAGGACTGGAGCTCCTACCTAACTTGTTTGCTACACTATAGTATTACACAGTTATTGCAAGCATCATGGAGCTTATATGCTGAAGAGCTGTGCAAAGGTATCTTTGAAGATGAGTGACATCAGCAGCAGTGCTAAAGGAGGAGTAAGGGAAGTGTTGTAAGTATGAATGACCACAAAATCAAGTCTCTACGAAGATGCATACTCTCTTACACCAACAGTCACATTTACACAGTTGCCGAGATCAAGATTAGAACTCCTACCTAACTAGTTTGCTGCACTACAGTATTTCATAGCTATTACAAGCACCATGGATGTTATATGCTGTAAAGTTTTCCAAATGTATCTTTGAAGGTGAGTGACATCAGCAGCAGAGCTAAAGGAGGGATACAGATGATTTAGTGAGTGGAATGGCCTCAACCACATTCATCTAGAAACACACACACTCACACACAACTTTACATTTGACAGGACTAAGATTACAACTGCTACATGGATACCTATTTGTACTGTAGTGTTAAACAGTTATCAGAAGCACCACTGACACTATAGGGCTGAGGGCTAACCAAAAGTATTTCTACAGTGAATGACATCAACACATCATATGATATAGGCCAATGGGATGTGTAGTGGGTCAATTTGCATGTATGTTTGACATATTATATTATGCTGGCCTTAGATATGTGTGCGTATTCCTATCCAGTGTGTGTGTGTGTGTGTGTGTGTGTGTGTGTGTGTGTGTGTGTGTGTGTGTGTGTGTGTGTGTGTGAAGTATCAATGTGTACAATTTGGTGTGTGTGCACAGACAACTGCTAATGACCAATATCTGTAGTCCACTGTGTTGTGAGACATGGGCTTAATTTCTCTAAGTGTAGGAGCATGCCCAGTATATTAAGTGCGTGCATCCATTCCAGGGAAGGTTGGACTCCAGTTCAGGATATTGAGTGCTACAGCTACACCTAGCAAACTCTTTCTGCAGGATATCTGTAGATAGATTGCCAATATGGAGACAAAATGAGCTTAATATACAGGGGATACTGAAACTATTACTGTCAGTGTGGCTTGTGTGACATGTTTGGTTGTAACATAGATATTCTGACATATGTACTGTTTTTCACTGTGATGTGCCATATCATCAACTACTGACAGTTACTATTCTTTGCTCACAGTTTTTGACCAGGAAATACAAGATGAATGATGCTAAGACCAATATTCTGAAGCATATAGACTACACATTCTGGCATACACCTGCCATTGTGGAGGGGTAGCTACAGACAATAGACTGCTGGTTCTGTGTAAATGGTGCAGCACCTTGTTAGTCTGCTGGCTGAGGTTCCCCTCCTTGTGCTTTTCTCAACTTCAAGGAATGGCCATATCCTGCTGGGGCCATACCTCTCAGCTGTACAGATACACCCAGGTTATCCAGAGGCAGGACTCATATATCTGGTCAGTTTACCATCACATTGTGGTTTACAAGTGGTTTCATGGCTATTCTTTCATGGGTTTGCAGTTGGCAGTAGTATGGGCAGACATTAGAGATTTAGGCTTCACACACTCCATGACATCCATGCTTTTACACCACCCCTCTGGTATTCTCTCCTCCACCCAACATTATGTAAGCAATATGTCAGAGGTATTCCTGCAGTTGGGCCTTTATTCCAGTAGTATTTATGGCCTGATCCACAGTCCTTGCAGTAGGACATAGGGGGGCATGCTACTGGCATTTGTCAACATGGCCTAGCCTTTGTTTTCTGTTTACTGTTAGGTTGTTAGTTGGGATTCCCCTGACATTCCATACATTGGGACTATGGGTGAGGCATGGCCATTTGCCAAAGGACTGTAGGTCATTTGAGAGTGCTGCAAGGCCATCTGTTACTGAATTTCTACATGGGATTGTGGGTGGGGGGGGTGCACACCTGCAGACTTTAACATTTGAAATGACTGTACTGGTATTTCAGTGACTCTGTTGGCTTCCATTTCGTATTGTATTGTGACCTATTATGCAGGCAGGAGCCATATCAGTAGAGTACACGTTAGATCTTAATAGCATATATTTCCATTTCAGACTTCTTACTCTTCAGAAATGGAATGCAACTGCTAGACCTGTTGTATTACATCTGTGTAGGTCTGGTGGGGGGGCTGTTTACCATTGCCATCATTTGAGGGCCTTAGTCCAGCCTTTCTTCATAGTCATCTACACCTATCCTGCTGGGTGAGACTGGTGGTGGATATGTGACCCTCATTGACATCCATATGTGTGGCCTATTGACACTCACAGTTCTTTGGGCCATCACATGTACTGCAGTGGGAGTTGTCACCTTGTGTAGTGCTGCCTAGTATGTTGACGCCAGTATTTGTTATGACTTTCCTGCTGTCCCATATAACTGTCAGCTGTCTGCTGCTATCCCATTCAACCACCCAATTCCCTTGCATGCTTGCATCAATATCATACATCCAAGTATGAAAACATACTACTCCATTTAGTAATTGACAGGAAGAGTGACTTACCTTGTTGGTAGGCCAGTACTGAGGACAGTGCTGGAGGGCTGACTATGTTGGATGTACATAGTACACTCACTGTATATGGTAAAGCTCAGGTAGTGTCATGTTTGGCATCCCTTTTACTGTTTGTATAAGTTGGAGAGAGGTATCAGTCACTGGGTTCCTACAGTGTCAGTGTGTGTGCTATGCATTGCCTCTTTGCCAAGGCCTGGGCATACTGTGCATACCTCCTTCTGCCTACAGGGGGAGGCTCAGGATGTTCCTCCTCCAAGTCCCTCTGTGATTGTGCTGGCCTTGACAATGGTGGGGGGGCTGTGTAGCCCTGCCCTATGCTGTTCCTGCTGCAGCTGTTTCTGCAGGATCACATTGTGTAGCATGGCACATACTATGAACATTTGTGTACATGTTGCTGGAGAGTACTGCAAGGCTCCACCGGATACGTCAAGGCAGCAGAACCATGACTTGAGCATTCCAAACACACGTTCTACAATGATCCTGGTTTGTGCATGTGCCTCATTATCGTGGTCTTGTTATGGTGTGTGTACATTTCTGATGGGTGTCATTAGCGATGATTCCAGTGCATAGCCAGCATCCCCCACTAGATGGCCATATGGTATGTCCCCCCTGGCAAATGCGTGATACAGTTGTGAGCAATGCCAGATGTGGGAGTCGTGATAGCTTCCAGGGCTGCCAGCACACACATTTATGATAATGCGCTGGGCATTGCACACAACCTGGCAGCTGATGGAGGGGAAGCCCTTGTGGTTCATGTAGAACCTGCCCTGATTACCGGATGGTGCGTGCAGTCTATAGCACCAACTACCACAGGGTATTCTGCCATACGGTGGAAGAGATGCATACATGTGGTCAGCACCTCACTGGCAGTGGGGAAATATATGTGCTTATTGGCATGTTGTGTCATGGCATCCAGTAACTGGTGGAGTATCCTGGATGCTGATGCCTGTGAAACCCCATGATATCCCCAGTTGGTCTTTGGGAGGTACCTGTGGCTAGTATTCTTAAGGCTGGACATACATTGGTATCCACTGGGATGGGTTCCCCTCTATTAGTTATGTGTGTAAGGCATGGCTGGCACAGCTCAACAATTTGCTGTAGAATGTCCCTGTCCACCCTATAGCGCTCTACAATCTCCACCTCATGTAGGCCCTGGTAGGTTACCCTGGGTCTGTACACTCTTCTCCTCCTCCTCATTGTGAGTTGGTTGTCAGCATTCTCCTCCTCACCACCCTCAGTCTGTAGCACATATTGATGGAGTAAAGCAGCAGCAGCATCTAGTATATTTACTTATTTTTGCCAGTTAAAAATCCCCTGTCTGTGTACACTGCTGGTGTAAAGTTTGTGGGAAAAAACAGTCTATAGGGTGCATAGTTTATATTAGTTTGCTGGGCTGCTGTATGTGTAATTGGCTGATTCCGATATATTACACTTGCCAGCTGTGCTAGTTCTGCTTGATTGCATTCCTACTGTTGCTTCCCCTTCCCACTTCCTCCTTATTTAAGCCCCGAGGCATGCTGCACATTCCCGGTGCTCAGATGTAAACAGTTCTGTTATTTCCTGTGTTTTGTTTTTTATTTTTTATTTTTTAGGCCCACTGTGCGCCATGCACACCCGTTTAGCTAATGTAAGCACTTTTAATCAGAAATGGCCCTTCCTGTACGTGAACACACACTCTGCATTTCATGGAATAAGGCAATACAGCCTCAGACACACCACCTTCCTTAGCTGTGTTTAGCTAAGGGCAAACACGGGCCACAGAGATCCAGTGAGCTTACAGAAAGCATGACACACCCCCTTATGAAGTCATTCAGCTCTTAGACTTGTACTGTTTTATTGCTTTACCTACATGGTTAGGTACAAACTGGCACCCTGATGAAGAAATCTGTGATTCAGTATAACTCCCTTCATTTGCATACCTCAGTGTGTAGGTCGTTAGTTACTGTACTTAAATGGACTCTTTCCCCTTGACAACCAGTGCTCCCTGGTATTGTTTACATTCTGCATGCCATTGACTATAATGGCAAAATGCAGAATTTGCTTAAAATTGACTTTTGCCATTTTTTTTTATTTTCGGCATGATTCCATTTGCGTGCCACTGCCCTAAGCTTAAATGGCCAAGATCAGCCAAAAAAAAGTTTAATTTAAAAAAAAAAAAAATCAGTTTTTAATGCCAATGGCCTTAGATTTGGCCATTGGCATGTGTATTAAACATAATACATTCTTTTACACAAGCTGTCATGCCTCCGTTTTGTCAGATGCAGAAATGTACTCAGTTATTTTCTGAATACATTTCTGCACTGACACTGTTATAGCACGGAGACCTGGTGGCTTGCTGGATCGCAAAATCAAATCATTTGCATGGTTTTCACCAGCAAATGAGGTAATTTGCATATTTGTTGGTTTTCCATGCTGGAACAGTGTAGGGATGCTCGTGCACATGAAAACAGCACTTTTCTGGATCGCTCAGTGGCCATTTTCTGTGCAGGAGCTCCTACACTGTTCCTGCACAGAAAAAAACAGCTTCCTGAATCCCAGGGATAGTTGCAAGTACAGAAAACTCCTAGAACAACCTCATGTTGATCATGATATGAGTCAGGAATGGTTAAGAAGATGCAAATTTAAACCAAAAGGGAGAGAGACATTTCACAAAAATACAAGTGCTGACTGTAGCAACATTATGTGGCACAAAGCCCCCCAGGATAGTGAATTATGTACATGTTGGTTTACAAAGTCCATTGAACATGTGGGGGAAACAGACAAATGCAGGTTTTATTAAACAGAAGTGGAAGCAGTCGCACATCTTGTTGCTAGGTGTGATACACTAATGGCAGAAGTTCTGTTTACTGAAAAGCATAATGATGTGGCAAGACTGTTGCATTGGGGATTGTGCAAACATTACATTATTGAAGTAGCTGAGAAGCATTGGAAACATGAGCCACAACGCATTGTAGAGAAAGTTGAAGTTTATATCACATGAAATCACCCATTACCAAGAGCTCCAAAAATAAATGTGAGAAAACCAGATATAGTAGTCCATGTAAAGTGTTCAACAGTAGCATTGTGATTATAGTGTTTTATGTACAGAGAGACACAAAATCATAAAATACCAGAATTTGCAGGCAGAAACAAGAACAATGTGGAGGTAGGATAACCACACAGTTCCAGTAGGAGTAGGAGTAGGAGCAATGAGTCTAATAAAAAATAATTTACAATTGTATTTAAATATGTTACAGATAAATGGAACTCCATATGAATTGCAGAAGGAGTCAGTACTGGACACATTGCAGGTACTGCGAAGAACACTTTTGGCTAACATCAAAGACTGAAACAATACTAATTTCATGACCTTTAATCATACTTTGACTTAGGAATGGGTTCAGTCCCATCATGGCATTAGAAACCAAAAAGACTTGGAGAAATTAAACTAAGTGGATACTCTGAGTCTGTATAGTGACAGGACAAGGGGTAACAAAACTTCACTGAGGTGTAGAAATCTGAAGATTTCAGCTGTATATTATGACAATCAGCTGTACAAACATATTCTGTGTTTTTTGCCCTGCAGTGGTGTTGCTTCACCGAGCAGTTACATTATACATGTTGTGTGTAGATTACATAGCAATCTGCAATGCAGCTGCTGATAAGAAGTCAAAGTACATATATTTAAACCTTAGCAACATCTACCCCCATAGTTTATGCAAATATGTGCTACATAATACTGCTGCAATCATCACTTTTAATTTATTTATTTTATATTTGGTAATCAGGAAAGTCCAACTGGGCAGATATTACCCATTTTCAGCAGATACCATGGGAGAAAATCTCCACAAACAGAAACAACAACAGCATAACAAATTACAAATGAGGATAAATTGACATTTCAGGGAAAAGTGCATAAATTGGTATAGTATATTACATCGAAGATAAAAACTTTGCATTTAAGTAACAATATATATATATATATATATATATATATATATATATATATATATATATATAGATAGATATATATACACACACACACACACACACACACACACACACACACACACACAAACATATATATATATATATATATATATATTTTTTTTTTTTTTTTAAGGTGTAGGATACTAGATGGAAATAGTTGAAAAAGTAAGGTAGTAGTTGAGAGGAAAGTGTATAAGGTTGAAAGAAATGCTTTGGAGGGGTTGAGATAATAGGTTGAGGTACAGCAGATATAGTCTAGGCAGGAGAAGAACACGAGCAAATCCAGGATTTGGAAAGATTTATTTTTGTGAAGTGTCTCTCCCCCCAACAAAAACTTTCCTCCACACTGCCAGTAGAGCACACGTGTGAGAATAAGGGTAGGACTGCAATTAAACTAATCAGGGCCTACCAGTATTGTGGTATTTGCAATGACTTGTACACAGACTCAAACAACAGCACACACACCAGACAACTGTAAAAGTTTACATGCTGACAATACAACTTACTCACAAAACCTGCACTGTGGACATTTATTGCTGATTGGCTCACTCACTTCCAGCATTTGACCCAAGGTTATCCTCAACTGATTGACAAACTTGACATGACTACACATGCATAGTGATGTAACTTACAAATGTTACCACATTATTACAGCACAATGAAAAAGCAGTTTTATAACCATGTACCTGCTGTAGGCAGAGCAGTTAAGTGCTAAGTTAGAAAGTTTAAGCTTATTTAATAAACAAAATCTGCTCCTGGTGATCACTGTTTGTACATGTGAGAGTGTAAATGGTAGATAGCACATTCTCAATCGTCTGTACAAGAATGACATTGACGATCTGTCACCAAAACACTTTATCTCATGTAAATTTGAGCCCCTGTGTTTGTTTATGCTAATATGGCACTAACTGTATCAATCTAATGACACTTTTTGCATGTCGGCCTAGTCACTGTAAGAGGCTCTCTTTTCCCTTGCACTTTCATGGGCAACTGTGGAGTGCAGAGATCAAGAGTGGTCAGGTCCATGAGCCAACTCAGACATCTTGCAACTTATGTTTCCTCTCTAGCAGACTGAGGCACTAAAGAATGAATCTGCTCTCATAGTTAGGCATGACACTTGTACTACACACATTTGAATGGATATTTTACACCTTTATACTACTCCATTGTGACATTTTCCATGTTACATTCTAGGCACCTTCCATGGGGAGCATTACTGAGATGCCCTACATTGTATGACATGTGCCAAAAAAGTCAAGGGAGTGACCATGACAGGCCAGAAACAGTTCTCTGGAATGATACTTTTTGAAGGGTTATGGTTTCCAATGGTACTATGTGTATGGCAAGACACCTCAATAGTGCAGCAAGAA
>NC_056728.1:369399354-369411854 GCF_019279795.1 Protopterus annectens | reverse complement strand
CTACCATTGCTCATATTTATTTTGACACCAGATTTTAGTCTGCACAGTTGGAAGCTTCCTCATGAGTTAATTAAATGTTCATGAATTTGTATGCAGTTTTCAAATGAATCTTTAAATAACTGACATTCATTTTCTAATCAAATGACAGGTGGTTATTGGTTTAATTAAAACAGGTATAAACTGAAGTCAGTAAGGAGATCACTTCAGATTATTTTGTCTCCCTAAAAGTGTGTATTCCATGGTAAGGAGGTTGCATTTTATTGCAATGTATCTGTTCTGTGTTCTTAGGCTTCAGTCTGGCAAATAAAAAGTAATTTGCTGGATGAATGGCCTCTAAACAAAATTCTGTGAGAATTCTTTGGATTTGCTTTGAAAGTGTTCCACGTGGTATTACTTATATCTTTGTGAAGACATCATTGTATTGGTCTAAATATAGTTGTTTTCTTTATAAAATGCTTAGATTATTCATATAAATAGGAGTAGTAAAGTGTCTAGCAGACACTTTTAAGGATGTCAGTTCTAATAAACATATGCACATGTAGCAAAATCTGATTAAAACATTTTCATAGGTTCTCATCAGTCTGAATTTCTGATGAAGACAAAGTGCTGTACTCGTATTCACTTAATTTTTTTTTTTGCAGTTTTTCTCCCTAGTGTGCTTTCATGTTAGTCTGAGCCTTGCACCACAATGCCACAGCATGTGGCTGTCAGATGCAGGCATATACAATGTTCAGATAGTTTTCCCAAAAGAAATTATGACAAGAAATGTGTTGAAACTGCCTTTGGTCTTTTGTTTTGAAATGCATAATTCATGACTGTTGAACAAACATTTTTTCTTGTTAAAGTTTAGATAAGAGGAAATTTAATTTTATGAGAGACTTTGAAAATATTATTTGAACTCACTTAACTGTTTCTGGTATAAAAGAAGCACAGTTTTTTTTTATCTTAAATCCAGACTTATTTATTACTTACTCATTTTATTACTTTCAGATGACACACTCCTGTGAATTGCTATGCTATCAGATGTGATGTTTCATTGTTAATTCATCCAGATAATATATTCATGTACAGTATTATTACAAAAACATTAAACTGTCAGTGTGACAATGTTATAATAAGTGTGCAAGGAAATACGGGATTTCATTCATTTACAATTTCCAAAAGCATGTGCACTTTTTTTAATAACCTGTGGGCATATGCCTGATTCCCTTATTTACAGACAGATTGTTCCAGTCTTGAGTTTTTTTTTTTGAGGGGGAGGGGTTAAACACCATATAACTTATCAGGTATTCCTTCTATTAATATGTTTTATACTCTCCACTTTGAGAGAGACTGAACCAGTTTCTATATTTTAAGCAAAGAGTAAAAAGGTCAAACAGACAAACCAATTAGTAAAAACTACAAGAAAAAACTAGCCAAGCTAGAGTTTTCACTGTGTGATACCTTAAACCTTCTGTAATAGAGGCCCATGGGATATATGCAAATGACGCCTTAAGGACATCAAGTGTTTTAACAATATGGCTTATGAATGCCCATGACTTTAAACTTTTTCTTTTGTTGCAGTCAACATAAAACTTACCAGTTGTTTCTTCTATTAATACATTTCAAAAGCTTTTTTATGCTATTGTTTAATACCTTTGGGATTTGCAAATGTAGACATTTGCATGAAATGCGAACAGCAATAATTTACTATATAACACCTCCCACAATATCTAGAAACAGAATCTTTCCCTTAAGCCCCAACACATAAAATACTCCAATATACAAAATAATGCATCCTTAAAAGAAGCAACATAAAAACAATCACAACACAAAAGTTTTCTTTTTTCATGGAGGGAGGCAAGCTGCATGCGACCCTGATATGATGGAAACTCCTACAGGTTGGATCTTTGTATAAACCAACTATAAGGACACAGTACAAGTGTGGCATAGCACTAAATGTGTGAATATGTCAGTGTCAGCATTCATTTGATCTGACATTGACTAACAAGGACCTACCTACAACAATGTCACTGTAGCTGGGCACAAAATACAGAAGGTCTTCTGACCAACAAATATTAATAGTACAAGTTGTTTTTTCTTAAGTCTAGTTTTAATATAAGAATGTCACTTATCCTTGCTCACCACTTGTATAATATTTACATGAACTGGGAAGCAGTGACATCTAACTTTTCTTATAGTAGCAAATGAAGTTGTTATAATCGTATCTCAATTAACTGTATTATTGCTGTTTTGATGCTCTGTTTGATAGCATCAGTTTAAAGCATTAAATATGTGTCAATGACTTTATAAGTTATGGGATCAATAGGGCTTCATTTCCGGAAAGCTTGCATGCTGTCAGGCAATAATTCCCCTGTCTGACCTTTATTGGTAACTTTTATCTTCAGTTAAGTTTGTCAGTTCTTCTTTAAACACGTGTCTCACCCTGCTTATATTGTGGTAAAATAGATACTTCCAGAGGAAAATGTTTGGATCAGTGATAGATGTTCCTCCCATTCCTCCAAAGAGAAAGATGTAAATCATGCAATTTATATATGTACCACTCTTAGCCTCAATGCTAACTCTGTTCACTCTGCAGTCTACCCCTTTATATTGTCCTTTTTTTTTTAGTCTTATGAATGTTTCAGTATTTATAGAAGGTCTATATCAGGCTAAATTACTTAGCCATCCCACAGGACAATGTATCTAAAATAAATAACTGGTGCCAAAATCATGAATTGAAACTAAATGCCAAAAATGCATTACCATATCGTTTGGGAAGTCATCTTCCCCAGAGATCTACTACATTGATAATATAACCCTAAAAGTTTAACAAGTTGTTTGGGATTTGGGAACCTATGTGGACAATGACCTAACTTTTGACCAACATATGTCTATTACTGTAAGAAAGTCCTTCTATATTATACGGTTTATAAAGAAAGGTATTGTGTTTAAATCTGGGTATGTTATTGTCCCCTTTTACTCAGACCTCAATAGGTCGATCATTGAAGATAATGTCCCTTTGTCATGTATCTGTTCAGATACATGCAACAAATGGAGCACCCACAGAGATACCTTACTAAAAGGATGCAAGGTGTAAACAACATGTCCAACATGAACCAACTCAAAGCCTATACTCAGTATCATACTGAAGGGTGAACTTTGTGCAATATGCATGGCATCCTGTCACCCAGTACTGATAGATTTACTGCACGTGATGTGAACAAGCCAAATAGCATCAAAAATACTTGGACTAGGGATCTAAACCTTTTCTGCAACCTCAACAGAATGGTTCGGAGGGACAGGTATATCTTGCAGAGGATACTGCTGCTGTGGTACAGACTTCCCAGCCACATTTCAGTCCTTGATTTTCCATCAATGATTATAAATCATGTATATTTAATTTTCTTTGTATAATTCTATAGTTACTTGCACATTTGATTGTACAAAATAAATTGCTTAATTTCATTTATGTCAAGTAAAGAATTGTATATTATAGTTTTAAATGTATATGGCTGTTAGATGTATTTTTGCAAATGTTTTGCATTTTAGTAATTTGTGTTCTAGCATCTATACTGCTGATGCTTATTTAAGCAGTTGCATTCATGTGGTTTCCATGCAATATATGGTGTTTTCAGTGTGGTATCCTGCATGGTGGCTATACGTATGATAAAGTATTGTTGTTGTTAGATATTCATGCACACTGAGACTTGATGTTTGCAGTACAGTAGCTTTCAGTATACATGGTCCATCTGTTTATAATAATAATACATTTTTTGGTCTCATTGGTATGTAATAGGAACATGTATGTCTTACACCACTGTGATTTGCATGACTTTAGTCATATTTACAGTGTTGACATGTGCAGTATCTTAAGGTAGGCATACCACACCCTGTGTTGTTGACTGTCTAATTTACTTGACCACTGTAAGCTTTCAGATTAAGTTTAATTAATCAGTAATTGTGCAAGTATTAAAATGTCACCAAACACTGTTTCAGCTGGGCATTGTAACTATAGCAGTATGTTGCTATCATTTCAGCAGCATGTAACAAGAAAAGCATCTAATATCATAGAGGTCCTGACAGAACTACACTGACATTCATCTTCTCCATTGGCCAAATGAATCAGCAGTGTCAGCCTCTACATAGTTAACAGTGATACATCAACTCTTCATGATCAGATCAACCACGGGTAAAACAAAAAACACGTGGACTGTTCTGGGATGGAGGGATGCATGTTTCACTATAATCATCCTGCTTTGTAAAAGTCAGACTTAAGAATTGCAGATCAATGATTCAGAGGTTTCATTTACAGCAATTTTCTTCCTCAACAATTGTATGAGTTTATTGGAATCGTGGTTCTCTTCTTTGGATGGTGTTTTACAAGGCAAGAGGGGGTAGAACCATGGGTAGGGAAGGAATGCTCAAAGTATTTGACAGAAACCGCATGTGGACTATAACTGTGTCTGTGTTTTGTTACATTCATGCTATATGAAGGTCGTGGCATATCCATGGCACAGCTTATGTATCTTTCTTTAGTCTTAGAGTCAGAAGAAGATGCTAGCCATATTTTTATTGATTTATCATTTCTATGATTGAACCTGCTGAAATGCACACTTCTGACACTTATTATGCAATAATGAATTTCACAACAAAGGTTACCAAGAGTGCTGTTTATTTCCCTTAATGACTTTTATCACAGTCATTACAATTGTCTGATTGACAACAAAACCATAAGTAATTTTTAGGCAAGGGTAGTTCAGTAGATAAGAAGGGAATAGTCTGTGAGTCACGCATATATTGAGTGTGGTGAAGTTTGAGTGTACTTTCCTCAGACTTGCTTATAAGTTTTATCTGTTTTATTCCATCACTCCATCCATTCATCCGCAACCCCTTTTCCCATTTTTGTACATGGGGTCAGAGTGTCACTTCAAAAGTAACAGTACTGACAGTAAAAAAGGCTGGCTAATGCACATTAAGTGTTTTATAGGGGATATACATTCCATACCTATGGTTCACATGACTGAATTATTTGTTATACTCGGGCCTTCTGAGTTATATTCCAGAAAATTGAAGTCAAATATTGTATTATATCTGTTTATAATCTTCTACAATTACATTTTACAATAGCTCCTTTGGCTTTTGAAATATTTATTGCCTGAAAAAAGAAAGAAAAAGAAAAAGCAGCATGAGGCATTACTGCCATTTCATTTTTCCTCCTTGGCTTTGAGTTATTATGTAAACAACTGTACAAAGTATAATGGTATTTTATGCAGGTCATGACTATGCCACCTCCCCAGGCACATTTGATTTAATGTTCTGCTCTTCTGGGATTTCTTCAGTTATACTACTTTCCTGTGCTAGTTTATCTAATACTCTGTGCAGTGACATTTCTCCCTTCGCTTCTCTCTCAGTCTCTCATTGAATCTTTCTGTTTTCAGTGAAAGGATAATAGGATTTAAATTTTTACTGTGAACTGAAAAGGCAGTTAACTATTGAGGTGTTTGTTTTTGTATTCAATGAAGGAGCAAAAGTTTTGAACAATGCTCTGACTATGAGCTCAAGGGTGTGCCTATCATCCAGCTTAACAGTCCTACAGCCCAGTAATTGCCATATCCTTGCAATACATCTTGGCCAACACATTTAAAAGTATTGATAAGCTTGCATCCCTTATACTCAACAAGTCAAATAGCACTTAAGCATAGCAGTAGTACAAATGAATGGAGTAGTAAGAAGTACCACTTACCTTATACAAGCACGTATATTTTTAATTAACACATTTTTTCTTCAATTACCTTATGCAGTAATCATAATCTAAGCTGCACATGCTTCTACAATAGTGCAATGAGTCTGTCTGCTTTTCGTTGTACATATATCATGCAGATTCACCTTACTGTGCATGATGATTATGTTAATTAGGGCTCAGCTCATTATTGCTTTTGAATCACTCGGTTTTGGGAGGAGGATTGCAAATGTATATTTAACCATCTGTACACAGAGTTGCTTTAGCACCATATTCCTTCAGTACATACACTGGGATTAAGGAATGCCATATTTCACATTTTAACATGCTATTATGAACCGTAATAATACAGTAACTATGTTTTCTAAGTTTGCCATGAGTCTCATAATTTAGGTGCTAGTTGATGGCTATCAGTGTGCAACAGATGGGTTATGTATGACCCGATTTGGGTGGCAGTTCACTGTCATTTTTCCATGAAAGTTTTCAAGATAAGGCATTATGGCTGGAGAAAAAGAGAGTATAGCTCCTTTTAGAGCACAGAGGTATTGTGAGGAGGAGTCAAAGATTTTTTATACCTCCTTCATAAGGATTAAAGCTGGAAACTTATGCAGAAGGGCTATAAAGGGCCTTAGTATAAGACTGAAGCCAGGAATAGATTAACCCAGGCTATCACACATGCAAATGGCATCTCACGAATAGTGGAACAGTGCCTTCACCATTAGAGTGACATTCAATGCTGCAGTCCTGACCTCCTTGGCCAGTGAGAGGATGAAGTTAAAGAACAGGCATCACTTGTTTAATATAAGTAAGCCTCTTATGCTAGTTACATGTTCACACTGACACAGCATCCATCAACAAATATTACACAGTGTTCTTTTTATGTTTATTGTTGAAATGCATGTCTGAGCAGCATGCTTTCTTTCTATGTGTACATTTGTCTCAGTCATCATTACTGCATCTCAGACTACAGGCACCTATTGGTCTATCATTTTACGCCTGTATGTGTTCAGGCTGCATATGATGGTGATTCTTGATTCAATTTTATATCCTTGTTAAATTCAGAAGTGTTTTTGGTTTAACAAGTATATTATGGTTAACTGTATAATTCTCAACATAGTATGAACCTCAGTTTTTCATTGCATTTGTATTGCTCCCACCCCTTATCTGTCGCTCTCCTCTGTCTCACATACATTTACTTTGTTGTTTTTTCTTTCCAGTTTTTTCACTGTTATATATAATGACGCAATGTCCTGCATCTATCCCAGTAGGGAGACATGTTAGCCCCCCACAAGTGGCAGCAACAGGACTACCACAACCAGTACTACAAGTGTCCAGCACATCTGTAGCCCAGACCGCAGTGGTCTCCACACCTCCTGCCCTCATACTTCAGGTAGCTCAACAATGGATGCTTGAACTGATGTAGCTATCATTAGACATGCAAGTGGAGATGATACCTTTGTCAACAATTGGCAGTTGGAGAATATTTTGTGAGAGAATAGAGAAGAGAGGTTGGATGACCAGCTTGGCACAATGGTGATTCTCCTCTGGTAATACACTGAGTCACATACTTAGGCAGCAGTGCCCTGCCATCTGGGACAAGGCCCAGTGGTGATGGTACCCTGGGTGGTGAGTAATCTATTATTGTGTCTTAGCTGGTAGAGACTACAGCTATATGAACAGCCCATCCTATCCCCTAACCTGGTGTCCTCCTCCTTTCTGAGTCTACTCCCACCCCTGTTGGTTGTTCAGTCCTTCCCTCATCAATGTCTTCCTTCCATACCTCTCAACCTTTAGAGAAAGAAATCTGGACAAAGCCACAAATAATGGGGGAACACAGGCCCAGAAATATGGACACTTTTTAAATATTACTCTTACAAACTTAGAAAGTTGATAAAATAACAGGTTTTGCATTAGCTTGAATTTTCTGAAGGATATGACGTCTGAAACTCAATTGTTTGCCATTATTTTCTGACTTCAGTCCTCAATGATTTTCCAGGGTTTTACCAGAAAACCACAGTTTTATGAGAACTGGACCAAAAATATGAGGCAATAGTCTGCACATTCTGTAAAAATCTGGACAGAGATATGCTTCCCTCTGTTTGTCTGATGTCTCCTTCACAGTCATGTTACTGCTCCCTTATTGGTTATAGGTAGTTACTAGGCTTGCAGTGCAGAAGGCAATTGAGGAGCCTCACTCAGATTCCCAGGTAACTCTAAGCACTGTCTGGTTAAGTAACTGCAGTAGGCAAATGGGGGCAGAAGTAATCTAACGTTTTGTACCATAGAACTTACAGCCGTAACCCTCTGCCTTACTATATACTCTGTCAGTTGTGTCTGTCTTCCCCAGATTCCTAAACTAACCCATTTACCTTCCTCTAATTCCATTACTTCCTTCTCCAACTTCCCCTTCCCTATCCTCCCCTTCATAAATTAGAAAATGAACATCTGTCCCACAAAAGCGTATTTTCCTCCTTGTCCACCTCTATTCTACTTCTTTTTTATTTGCTCATATTCTGTTCTTTCATCTGCTTGCTTGTCCTTTTCATCTTTATACTCCCATTTTCAACCTTTAATCTAGTCAAACATAGATAAACACACCTTGTATGTGTCCCTGTAGGGCTTCCAAATCACTTACCTTTTATGAAAGAACTGTGCACGACAGGTGCATAATCAATGCCCATGTACAAAAAGGAAGGACTGGCACTGTTCATTCTACAGGAAAGATTAAGTACAGACACTAACTACTATGTATATTGTCCTTAGCTGCCAGCAGCCATACAAATGAGCTGTTGTTGTGCAGCAATGTGCAAATGGCTCCCTATTGAAATATCAACACTTTAAATGCTGAGTGCCAACAAGCTGGAAGAAAAAAAGACCAAAAACATAGGAGAAGAAGAGCTAATTTAAAAAATCACTCTTCTCCTTTAAACATTTTGTGTGGGGGGGTGGCCTCCCATGCCCCACAGATTTATATATAATAACTACAAGATTTCCATACCTCACAGAAAATGGACTATTTTAAGAAATGTCTTCATAGTATATGTAAGTCCATTCTTTCAGCCATTCAGTCTCTGTATTTCAGGACTTGCTTTAGCGTGTCTTGACATTTCAAGTAGTTATCTATGCAAGTACAAAATAGACTAAACAGAGCTGTAGCTGGCCTATCTAGCACCCAGTGCTATTCCTTGATATAGCCCCCCCCAAAAAAATAAAAGCACTTTATTGTATTAAGCCAATCATCATGTTGTAGTATTATCTTATTACAGACAGAACCATGCCCCCACCAGCAGCTCTTCCATTGAAAGCACTTTACTGTTACATTGTTGTGATCGCTTTAAGACAGAGCCACACCCCCCAGGTATTCCGTTGAAAGCACTTTACTTTTACATTGTTGTGATCAACTTCAAACAGATCCATTGAAAAGGGCAAACAAAAAAAAAACACTTTATTAAGCCGATCTCTACATGTTAGTGATTGGCTTATTACAGACAGATCCATGCCCCCACACCCCCAGCTCTTCCAATTATGAGCAATAAAAAAAAAAAACACTTTACAAACAGGAGGCTCTGAAGTGTCTTTCTGTACTAACATTCATATATAAAGGTACAGAAAGAATGTAAGAACTGCTCTTTTTGATTGCTCCCCCTTATATTTTACACTGAGGGAAAATACCCCCTTTGCCTTATTCTTGCTGTGCTACTAAGAGTAAAGCTCATGCATTTAGTGTGACTGCTTCCATGTCTCAGCTTGTAAATGAAGTGTTTTATATGGGGATAAATAAAGGGTTCAATGCCCCAAAGGGTTGAATGCTTTTTTAACTCTTATGCTTCCAGTGAGCAAATGTGCAACAACAAACTGCTATGTGCTTCACAATAGCTCTCAGCCTTCTATCTTCAAGATGAAGAATACTACCTCTCATAATGTGGAACAAATGGTCCAAAAGTGGAACACTTACTATTTATTAACATCTTCATGTAGGAAGCTTGCAGGATAGTTAAATATGTCACTTTACACTAACAAAAAGTTATTGCTATGAATTAATTTGATTCAGTATTATATACCATCGATAATAGTGACAATTCTTAACAATGATTGTGTGACAGACTGTCAATGTAGAATAGTGAGGAACACATACTTTTAAGACTATAAATGAGGAATGCTCCTCATAAAGAGGTGCATTTGGGAGATATGTGCTTCACTGACACCTTCATTTTTCTGCTTCCATGGCTTAGCTTGTAAATTAAGTGTTTTGGAGAGTATAAATGAAGAGGATTCAGGCTTTCCCTTCAGGCTTGAATGTTTTTTGGGAATTGTATGGTTTCAGTCTGTAAATTAGTTTCAATCACTTTCAGTGTGACGTCTTCCATGACTCACCTTGCAAATGAAGTGCTTTCAGTCATGTAGTTAAAGAGGGTTGCAGATTCAATGCCTCTCAGGGGTGAATGATTTTGTTGTGGCTTTTATGCTTCCAGGCTGCTATATGAAGGTTGGAACAGACCATTTTGTCCGGGGACATCTTCAAGTGGGACTAGATACCTAGATTAGCAGGAATTAAGAATAAGCGGAGGATATGGTTAAATGGGATGGAGGGCTGTTTAGGAGGAAATGAGGTAAGGGTAGGGAGGGGCTTAGAGGGTTTTGTCAGGTGTAATTGAGGTAGGAGTCACATTTTGGCGTGAACTTGCTGCCCTCCCACCCTTCTTCCTTTTATTAGTGGGATTGCAGTTATTTTCATTTGGGAAGGTGGAGAAGAGGGCAGGTTTGACTTCTTCTGGTTCCCCTCTAGTGTTGGATGTACAGTTCAATAAGTTGGGAAGGAAAGGGAGTTGGATAATTGTTGGGTAATTTAATAAGCGAGCAGAGTTGCTTATTTGGATGGTGTTGTAATTCAATAAATTGAAGGTAAGTGGGAATGCTGCCTTGTTAGTGCAAAGATAAGTGAGCAAGTGGGGGACGCTGCTTTTCAAGGGTGAGTGGTTATGTTGCCCTTATGGTTATTTTATGTTTTCTTGCATGGATGTTATTATCACCTGTGTCATGTTGGTTGAAATTTATAATTATTGGTTAACAATCAGGATTATGGAAGTTTAATAAAGGTCATCAAATGTCATTCGGTGTTGTGTGTTTAGTGAAGTGGACCAGGACAAGTACTTTTCTGAGACCTTTAGTCCAATTGTTTCCACGGTTCACCTTGTAAAGGAAGTTCTGTGCAGAATGTAAATAAAAAGGTTTGAGGGTTCAATGTCTCTCAGACTTGAATGCTTTTTTTATTTTTGTGCAAATGTGCAACAAGCTCTTGTTATGTACTTCAGTGACACCATAAGTTTAATTGTTCTATGGCTAAGCTTATAAATAAAGTACATTGAGGGTTCAATGCCCCTCAGGGTTTTATGGGTGATGTTTTGCTGACATATGTATTACAGTATGGGTACAGTGATCAGACTCTGCTGATGTCGTAACTGCTTTTGTTTGATATATCACGTCACTTTTCTGTACCCCACGTATTGTGTCAGTTGTTTACCTTTTTCGACTTCAAGTACTTGGTCTTGTGTGTGCGTGTGTGTGTGTGTGTGTGCGTGCGTGTGCGTGTGCGTGTGTGTGTGTGTGTGTGTGTGTGTGTGTGTGTGTGTGTGTGTGTGTGTGTGTGTGTGTGTGTGTGTGAACGTGCTTGCGTGTGTGTTTCATAGCCCCTTCTCAATAGTGCTTGACATCACTGATTGTGTCACCACATCCCTTAGTAATCTTGTCTACGCTATATTTTTGTTTTTGTAGCTGAGTTATCTCCCTCCTAGTTTAAGGTCACCACATCCCTTAGTAATCTTGTCTACATTATATTTTTGTTTCTGTAGCTGAGTTATCTCCCTCCTAGTTTAAGCATACTTCCCTTACTATCCTCCATATATATCTTGCCTGCATATATGTATCCATGGATTAAAAAAGATAGATCAGCACACAGCCATTATGAACAACTCTGACCACAGGTTCATAGTGACTGCCCTCAAAGCTTGTGCTTGCTGGATGAGTTCTATTGCTGCTCATGTTTCAATGAGGCTTTAACATGGTCCAGCATGATCTTTTTACAGGTCTGTAATGTGGTGCAGTACGGAGTTGCTTATCATGGACACTTGACTAACCACATACATTCATAATGAGCTTTGGAACTTATTGCACTTACATAGCAAACAGAGATGGGCTGGCTACAACTGCAAATAGGACATTTCTGAATCCCCAAGAGTGTGTGTAGTGACATTTTATGCCTTAACTTCCTTAGCTAACTTTGCTGGGCGACAAAAATGCCCAGGCAGAAAAGCTTTGTTTAAATTTTTTAACACTGTCTGTAGATAAACCCAAAACATTACAGCCAAAGAGAGAAAGAGAGAGTTCAGAGAAAGAGTCATTGACAGAGACATAGATTTTTTTATTTGTTACTGTCATGTTAACTCATCCTAAAGATAGTGTATGTCCTGTATAGTAACATCAGTAGCAATCACAGCAAAAGTCAAAATTCTGTAACAAGTAGACCAGTAGATGTTCTGCTTTCATATTATCCCACAGTCAGTTGCGTATCACATTCAGCTATCAATCACAGTCATAGCTCAACACCACCAATATGTGAACATTAGTGTGTTTACTGCTTCCTCCTGAACTCCCTCATCCACTAATTTTGAGAACATATACTTTAAAGGAGGATATAATGTTACAATAGAACACACAACTGGACACTTACAGATCTGTGTATGAACCTTCATCCTTTAGAAAAGAAACAGACTTTCTAATG
>NC_056728.1:369381854-369394354 GCF_019279795.1 Protopterus annectens | reverse complement strand
TTGCAGCTTTACATGTGAGCAATCAGGCAGCTTTCGGATGTTTTTTGTAACTACCTGGTACTTGCGGTTAGAATGTTTGGTGAGCAGCATTGAAGTTTAGGTGTCCCCCTATGGTTGGCTTGTTGGTGGCTTAGTCTTCGCAGGCTGTGAGGTTTGTAGTTTTAGGATTTCTCCTATAGTTGGTTTCTTGGATGGTTAGTGTTTCGCGGGCAATGTGAGTTGACATTGTTGCTCCAGGTGGTGGGGGAAGGTGATGCATGCGGAGTGGCAGAGTGAGAGACTGCTCGATAATACTTTCATTGGTGGGCGTGGGGTGGTTTTGCATTTCAGTTGTGTGGTGGATCCATGCCGTCCTTCTATAGGGAGCATTATGGACTCACTGTACGATGGTGTGAGCTCATTTAGACTGCAATAAAAAAAAAAAAACAGTGAAGCTTACAGCTGTGACAGGGACTTGCTGAGTTGCCAGCGGATTTCATTTCATGGATGCGTGCCCATCAACTGTAGTGATATTTGCAGAATTCCACGCGTCAAGCTTGATTTCTTGTTCTGGGAGGTTGAGAGGTGGAGTTATCTTTGGTGGAATTTCTTATGCCTTCCTCTTCTTGCTGAAGATTTCACCTTCTGATAAATAATCATATGTTGAAGTTTGCTTGCACTGTAGCGGTATTTACCATTTCTCTATTCTTCCCCTTCCTTCTTTCTTTAGATATGCAAATGCAATATAATGCTTGTTTGTTTCAGATGTGGAACACTCAGGTGATTATATAGTCTTCTGTGATACCGTTTATTGGAATATTAAATATGATAAATTGACTAGCATCATTCTCTCTTTGGTGTGGACATTATTAAATAACAAATCATTTATCTCCAACCCTTTTTATTTTGCTGAAGTATTATTATGTGTATTTTAACAAGTAATTGCATATGTAAGCTTTGGAGAGTCCACTGTTTATTATAATGATATGTTTTACATATCTTGTTTTACATGTGCTATCAAATACTGTAAAAGTTATAATGTTTGTATGCATTTTTATATTCTCTCCCCTTTTTTCTGTTGCTGTTAGTATCCTGTTCATGATTAAAAATGGTTAGCAGAACAACTCACTTACCTTATAAACTGCAAATAAATAATTACATATATGAATGCAGATATAGCAGGCATCCATCTTCCTAGTAAGGAACAATCTGGGAAGATGCAGCTCCCTTATGGAGTTAAATAGATGGTGAGGGAGGGGCTGCTCTTGAAATGATGACCCAAATGACTAATTTCAAGGAGGTGGGGTGAGGGTGACCTGGATCACATCACTTTTGTCAGAAGCAGAGGATGAATAGTTTGTATGGTTTCACCATGGCTTGGGAACAGATGGGTCAATAGAGCACCGAAGGAGGCTAATATTGATGGGCAGTTAGCTAAGGTTAGCAATCGACTTTTTCAGTTGGCAAGACCTATATTTGAAATTGTTACTTGAGGTCTTTTTCCCACTGTTACTTATGGCTTTCTCTAGAATGCTTGCTATAGGAGGTTGAAAGTTATGGGCACACTGGTTGATGGATTACTCTGTTAAAGTGATAACCCCACTAATTGTATAGAATAAATAATTTTCTAGTTCTTCGGCCTTTGCCTCAGTCACTTATGGGTTGTCCACATATGGGATTAATTATTTAGAGTTTAAGGGTAGTGGCAGAGTTGCTGCTAGTGTGCTAGAGGAGTCATGCTTGGGGAATGATTCTGGGAGTGGTGTGCAGTCCAGAGAGCAGCAGTTCCGTGGGCTACAGAGCAGTCATGTGTATAGTAGGGCTTTGTTGTACCATTCAACTATACAGATTTTAATGGAATGTCCATATTTTGCTTCACATTTGGTTTGTTTCTTCATAGAGTTGTGGTTTGACAATTAGTGGCAAAGTATTAAAGACTGAAATTAGAAAAGGACAGACATTTGGGTTTCTTACATTACACCATCAGAGGATATCTTGGTCCCTCTTTATTTATGGCTTATGAAAACTTTTTGTTTTAAGAGGTTGAGAAGCAGGGGGTTTGTCCATATCACTTGGGCTAAGAAGTTCTGAGATATATGTGTATTAGAGCTTTTCCTTGTGCCATTGCTTGCAAACTAAAGGGGGAATACATGGGCAGAACGAGGTACATATACTGATGGCATGTTATAGCAATAACCCACTCCTGGGTGTGGGTAATGCTGGATTAACCCACGGTTGGCGTGGTTTGGTCCCGAGGGACCAAACAAAGCCAACCGTGGGTAAATCCAGCATTACCCACACCCAGAAGTGGGTTATTGCTATTATACAATGACATTATTTAAGAAAAAAAATAATTACTTTTCTTAAATAATGGCATTGTATAATGCCTCCTTGCTGCTCTTCCGCAGCTGTCTGGTATTCCGCGGCAGTTCTGATGTACTGTGCATGCGTATGCCTACGCAGTACATCAGAGCTGTGGGCAAAAGCAATGGAGAAAGTAAGATCTCTGTTGCTTTTTACTGTTTCGCTATTTTAAATGGGTTTAACATAGCGAGACAGCTTTAAAAAAAGCAATGGAGAATCTCCGTTGCTTATTTTAAAGATGTCTCGCTATGTTAAACCCATTTAACATAGAGAGACAGGTTTAAAAAAAAGGCAACGGAGAAAGCAAGATCTCCATTGCTTTTTACACACTGTGTCGCTTTGCTAAAGGAGTTTAACATAGCGAGACAGCTTTAAAAAAAGCAACGGAGATCTCCGTTGCTTTTTTTAAACCTGTGTTGCTATGTTAAACTCCTTTAACCTAGTGAGGCAGTGTTTTAAAAAAGACTTATACTAATGGAAAAAGTCTGGGCGACCGGTATTTTTTCCATTAGTATAAGTCGATTTATAATGTGCACGCTGGCCAATCAGCGTGCACGTTTTGGAATATTAATGGGGGGGTCATGGTATAATATGGCATATTAGCAGCCTCAACTGGGTAAATTAAGCAATATATATATTCAAAACAAAAAAAGGGGTGATTGGAAAAGAGTAGAATGGGAGCTTTAAGTCAAAATTACATTGGAAAGTTTTGAAGGGGGAAATAGGGTGGGGGGGTCCCCCTTGTTATCCCTCACTGTTAAGATATTTGGTTTGTGGCAGTGAATTTACAGTTTCTTTTCTTTTGTAGCCCCTTAGTTGTGGCGGTGGTACATTCCTTCCCGGGTTGGCAGGATAGGTTGTCTTTGAAGATGTCTTGGAATGTGCGTTAGGTATTGCAGATGATTTACGTCTTTTTTCTTTTTTGTAGAAGGGAGCTTTGCAACGCTTCTGCTAATTTGGAATAGGTGGGTATAAGGTGGAGCCCTCTCATTACCTCTTAGAGGAGTTATTTTGTCCTTTTCTTTGTAGATGGTGGTGTGATGAGTACCAGTTGTGGTGCTACAATGATTCGCAGATGATGGAAGCAGTGGCGAGGAAGGAGGTTACACATGGGGATCACAAGTGGGCAACAGTTGCTGGCTGAAGTAAGTGGATTTCAAATTTGTTGAGTTTTGGTAGAGGATTTACACTGCTAGCCAGAGAAGGACAGGCATTTGAGTTTGTGATCTCCCGGTTAATGGGTTGTACAATCTGTTCTATTAACCGTTTCAGTATGTTAGATCAATGTTTGAAAGTTGTCCCTGTGTTGGGCATTTGCATTCATTAGTACTAGGGAGTAACAGCCATTGGCCATAGGTAATAGCTTGAGTTCCCGCAGTGGGCTTGATGATGTTACAGGTAATGCATTTTATTTAGTTCTCATTAAGGCATGTCACTGTGGATGGGGCTCAGGTAGGTGGAGTGGAGTCACAGCACTCTTAGTATCAAAGGAAGTTATTAGGCTGCTGGCTCTGGGGTGATTACAAGATAGGCAAGTTCGGCACTTATTTCTGCGAGTAGCACTTATCACTCTTATCCAATGGGGGATATGAGTTATAACATAAAAAAAAACAAAAAAGGGGGCTGGTCCCATATTTTTGTGCAGAGTTTGGCAAACACTTGATGGGGGTGCCAGGGGTCTTTGTCAGTGCCTCCATGTTAAGTAATTCTTGGTATGTGTGCACATAGAATTTATTGTTTTTCTTTTCTTTGTAGATTGCTGAAGTGCAGAAGGCATCATGCGGTGGTTTTAAAAGAGATCTGAATGGTGTTGCTTTTAATAGGATGGATGTTCTTGCCACTGGAATGGGGCACAATGATGGTCTGAGTAATCACCTTATTACAGCATGTTAGAGCTCTTGTGTTCAATTAGTGGGAGCTGATTATTGTGTTGGTATAAGGGGCAAGTAAAGAAGGGGTAGGTAGGGGGCCAGGGAAATACTGTTGGGGATGGTTTATGGGGAGTGTGGGGATCCCACAGGAGGAGTAAAGTCACAACATTATAAGAGCAGAGGAACTTAGTCGGCTAAAGCCCTATGGCTACTGCAAGCCACTGAAGTTCGACCCTGACTTTCAGGAGCTTGGAACCTTGGGGTGGTTATATTTACTCATCCAGTTGTTTGAACCATATTTGAGGGAAGAGCCAATGAGGTGTTTGATAGGATGCCAGAGTTTTTTCCTAATGGGGGTATCTTTGGGGTGACAAATTTGTCACTGGAGTAGGTAGCGTTAATGTTATGTACCAGGTTAAGGTTTTACAGAGTAGCACAAGGATCATTTCACTTATGGTTTGTATGAATCTTGTAGGTAGAGTTTTAGGAAGCATGGTAGGTAGGTGGCTGGGATGGTGTAATTTTAGAAATTGGGTGCATTGTTACAGGGGAGTTAGAAGGTTTAAAGGAAGCTTGGTTGCATGATATGGCAGCTTTAGGTCAGGTCTTAATTACTTATTAGTGATATAGGTAACATAAGGGAAGAGAGCCTTCGAGGGGAAATGCCAGGGACAAACAAAGCTTAAGGATGGTTATTAGTTTGAGTGTTCTAGCTAGGACGGTTGCTAGGAGGTTCCAAGTGGGGTGGCCTGGGTTCTAGTCTGGATTGTCATTTAGTGATGAGTGAATTGGGGTGTTCGTGGCTGGGCATGTAGAGTACTTCATTGCTGAACATAGGTGAGTTTTCAGGAACTAGGTCAAGGGGTGCTGGTTTCTGCCATTTAGGGATAGGCCATTAAAGTTTTGGAGTTAGACTATTCCCTACAGTAATTGGGTTACTGCACATCCAGAACTAGGTAGTTTGGTGGGCTAAGGTGATATGTTACAGTTGACAGGGTTGTGGCTATAGGTTGTCATTCCGTTCAGGTTGAGCCATGATTAGTGGCTGGAAGGATGCAGTCTAAAAGGGAATGTTTTCTCTTGGGTGCATGTTCAGTGGTACAGAGGAGTCATGGTTAATCCTACTTTATTTAGTTTCATTAGGGCATGTTTCAGGGATGGTATGTAGGATTCTAAGGGCTTTACAGATGATGAGTACACCAAATGATGTTTGGCTTCACCCTTCCCATTATGGGAGGTAGATGGTTAAACAGTTTTGGGTAGAAGGGAGGGGGAACAGCCTGGTCAGGCTGGTTGGCAGAGAAGAGGGACAGACTTGCCCTCTTCTGTTCCCCCTCTGGTGTATGGATGTTCATTTCAAGGAGCTGGGGAAAGGACATGAGCAGCTGGAGGAATTTTGCTGAATAGATAAGAAAGCGGAGGTAAGGATGCTGCTTATTTGGTGGAAGGTAATTCAATGAATGGTGTATGAAGTGACATGGGATGCTGCTTCATAAGTAAAGTAAGCGAGTACAGGTTTGGATGCTACTTACTGGGTAAATGGAATATGAAGTGAGTATTGGATGCTGCTTCATAAGTAAGTAAGCAAGCAAAGGCATGGACGCTGCTTACTGGGACAGGGTGAGTAGGTATGCTGCCCTGATTAACATTACAGGGATGTTTATGCTGTGTTTAGAACCAACTATGTTGTGTCTAGTTATAATTAATAATTTTGATGATCAAAGCTATGTTATGGAAGTTTAATAAAGGTCATCAAATGTCATTTGGTGTGATGTGTTTATTGAAGGGGACCATGACAATGTGAATTTTCTGTAACAGTAACTATGGCTCATTATATGAACTATAAGTCAACCTTCTCCAGAATGGATGAAAAAAAGAATATGGCTAAATGAAGAGTCCTTTTTGAATATTCTGTTTTGTTGAAATCACACATCCCTTTCGATGAATAGAAACAAATAAAAGTATTAGACAAGTTCAGTGACAGTAAATGAATCTTACTATAGCAACAAACAGTTACAGACATTGCTGGATTTATTTATGACCAGAAAATAAAATGTAAACTTTTTTAAAAATGGACATACCTTTACTAAATATATGACCCGTAAATATCATGATTTGACAAATACTGAAAGAACTGCAATAAAATTAATAAATACAAGTACATTTGATTTGCAAGTTGCAGCTTGGAATTATATGTTACTTCCACTATTCTAGGTAGCAAAGCTGCAATTACTAAAGCTTAGAACAGAAATTCAATTTTTAAAGTAGTATATTGTTGTACACATCAAACTTGAGTCTTTTTTTAAATATGTTATACAGAATGACATCAAACCACACTCTGGGTGATTTGCTTTCCATCTGCTTATGTGCAGGTGACACTTTACTTAAATTGTCCTACTCTGCAAGTTGACATGGGGATATATTTATAAATAAGACATAGTATCCATTAAACACAGAAGATACAATACTATTTAAATGTTATGGGTGTACTGTTAAAGCCCCATATATAAAGCTACATATGCATTGTTATACTCCCTTATGGGTATGTGATGAAATAGTATGGGGACATGTAATGAAGCAACTATAATTCTGAAGCTGTTAAAATTACAAAAGTTAGAACACCGGCCTTAAGAAAAAATCTGATACTGATGTTATGGCATAATATCTTTGTACTAGACTCAGTGCAGTCCAAAGAACCTTTTCTTATGAGAGTACGGACAGCTCTGTCGTATTTAAATAATGCTTCCTAACATTGTACAATAATCTATGTAGTTGAAGAAAAACTATTTTAAAGAATTATAGTGCTCGATCTGTTATAGTGATGCTACTGATCTGAACTTTCAATGTGTCTTATCTATATAGATGCAAACTACCCTCTTTCTTATCAATTTCTGAGTGCAAAGTCAAGCAAATGGTTATACTTGCTATCTTATCTTCAAACAATGGTACTAAACATTCCCTTCAAGCTATTCTAGTCTTATGCAGTCCTAGCTTACTCTACACTGACATGGCCAGGCCAATGAATAAAAAAGTCATGTATGTAATATGTAACCAACAACCTCCGTGCCTTCTGTTGAATTCCCCATTCTGAAAAAATGCTTATCTCAAAAAGAGCACATGCTATTGTATGTTCCAGTCAGCATACTAACACCTATCAAACCTAAAGCCTAAGAGCATCTACTCTTGTAACCAAATGGGCAGTGTAAGACTTTGCTCTTTATTTAAAATATCATGCCCACCTAATTTATAAAAAAAACACCCTATAGCATATTTTAGCTATAGCTATAAACCTAAATATTGCAGCAGAATGTTTAATAATATTTTATATAAGGCACTAGAAGAATGGCAGTTCCTAACATCAATGAGATGTTCAAAAATGTGAGTTTTAAATTGTCAAAAAGTCTGTCCAACATAAAAATCAGAACAACTACACACTGCCAAATATAGCAGCCATTTTGAAGTGGAGGTGTTGAATGAAACATCTAATATAAAATACCTATGCAATATTAAAAGATGAAAAATGTTTAGTTTTCATAACAATTTTGCAGGCAGAGCAATACCCACAAGGATAACATCCAACCAAATGTTCACCTTCTATAGTTTGTTGTACATCAAAAAGTGGCTTAGCAACTTTTTTTAAATGACTTAAATGGTTATCAATTGTTTTTTCCTCATGTATAAGAAAAGGAACAACATGATGGTATAAATTCTGCCAACTTATTGTCAGAGAAAAGAATGTCTCAATGTTTGTCAATTAAGCTTTGAAAGGCTAAGGAATTAATACCAAAACTAGTCACCAAACATAAAGAATTATCAGCACCTTCTTTTTACCATATTTTAATAATTCTGATTTAGCAATGGACCTAGTAGCATTATAGGCCTTTTGCGTATCACATAATGTGCAGCCCCTAGCATAAAAACTTATGCTGTTTCAGTTCATTCTCAGAAGAACAAATTTTCCTAACCCTCAAAAATTGTGATTTCGAAATGTTCTTAATTATATGTGGGGGATGACAATTGGTGGCATCCATAAAGGAATTAAAATGAAAGTCACAGTGGATGGCACAGTGGTGCAGCTGTAGCTTTGTCACCTCTCAGCAAGAGGCTCTCCAGTTTGATTCTCGGTTGGGGTGCTTTTTATGCATACCTTTTGTGCGGAGTCAGCATGTCCTCCCTGCGTTTGTGTGGGTTTCCTACAGGTACTCCAGTTTCCTCCCACATTACAAAGACATGCACCTGGAACTTTTCTCCCTGGGCCACTGCTGAAGATTGGCTTTGTTCCAAAGCAGACTTTCCCGGTAAACAAATGTTAAATAAATAAAGTATTTTCTGAAATGTGAAGTCAATAAAGTCCCATCATCATTTCTTGACACTATTACATCCAATATAAACATTTTTGAGATCAACATCGAGACTAAATTGCAGATCCCACTTATTGTCATTTAGATAATGTACAAATTCATGCAAATAATTCACATCAGATTTCTAACCCATCCAGCAATCATCCAAATATGTATAACATGGGTCTATATTACATTAACAAAGTTTCAAAACTTTGAATAACATATGGGTGACATCATATGATCGAAGATCTGAAACTTCGAAAATGTAAAAAAAAATAAGTAAAGTAAATTAAAAGTGTACAAGATCGTACTTTAACAGAGAGTGGCGTGGAAAGGGAAGATTTCCCTTTCCTACAGTGCAGCGGGATCTCGGAGTTGGTATATTTAAGTAGCGGGGGTTGTGGGCGGTGCAGCACCCTATGTGGGGGGTTGAAGGGGAGCTTGCCCCCTACTTAAAGTAGTTATGTTTGTTTGTTTGGGGGGGGGTTTCTTAGATTTTTGAAGTTTCAGAATTTCGATCATATGGTGTCGACCATATGGTATTCGAAGTTCTGGCCCGTATAACATATATCTATGGAAACATGATATATATTATGACTGATGTCATATATAAGCTATTCTTCCAGAAAACCCATGAATAAATCTGCATAAATGGGAGCAAAATATGCCCCCATTGCCATGCTTTTCAACCATAAAAAAACATTCTCCATTACACACATTTTTGGTTAACACGTGTTCCATTAAGCATACCAAAAAGGAATTGAAACCAGGGCTGTATATAGGTATCCTATCCAACTAATATTCAATTGCCATTAACCCAGCCTAATGCAGGATGTTGGTATAAAGTGCCTTGACATCAAGAGTACTCGTATACCAATTGTTGTCAATTAAAAATCCAATCACAAAACATAATTTAACCCAGGGGAAAATAATGTGACTAATGGGACTGTCCCCTGGATTAAATGATGTTTTTTGATTGGATTTGTAATTAATGGGGGAGGGGTTATGCTAGTAATTTATTTATTTATTTATTTTTTCACTTGCATATAGACTGTTACTGCACTGAAGAAGGCTCTTTTGCTGAAACCGGTTTGCTTTACATGAGCTTAAAATAAAATTATTTCCTCTTGCTGATGAAGAGTGCTGGATGTTTGTTTATTGCTTTTTTGACTATTGTAGCCTTGCACTTTGCTGTACTTGCATGGGATTTGTTTCTGGTTAATTGATAGGGCACATCATGTGTATGTTCCAAACCTGGCCACAAGAAAGCAGCCAAGACCTTTAATAGTAAAGATCCAGTTCTACCAAAGTTGATTCTGACTGGCAAAATTGTGGCAGAAGGACAAACATCTAAAAGTTAGGGACAGTAAAGTTTTTGTGGAAAATGATTACTTACTTTAATCTAGGCAGGAGAGGAGTAACTGTATTCTACAACCTGGGAATGTCAAGAAACAGGTGTGAGATTCAAGCTGCTATATCCAGCTTTCTTTAGAATATTTTTTCCTGGAGGGTAAAAGTCATTTTTTGATTCAGAGCATGCTAATAAGGAAATACAAAAGTTTGTCCAACAAAAAGTGAGATATCAAACAGAAGTGGTCTCTGCTTCGTATTTTTCTGATAATAAAGCTCATAGAGAGACTATGTCACTGCAACCTTTTAATGTTCCAAAGGAAAACACTTGAAATACATTACTGAAAATGAGCTAGAGACAGGATTTGGGAGATCAAGAATAAGAGCAAGAAAACCAGCAACTCAGAAATTAATGAATAAATACAGGATTACATCAACTACATTTGTGAAGTATGGTGGAACAAGAACACCTGAAAATAGTAGGCTTTTTTGACTTTGTTAAATTTGTAGGGACTCCAAAGCATATGCCTTACTTTATATCACTAATGTTTGGAAGAACATTAAGGAGAAAGGAAGAAGAAGGAAAGAGGTAACCATATGTAAAACATTTTTTTTATTAACAGTATTTTTGTAAAACATGACATTTACTGCATGATATAAAGTAAAACTTTTCAGCTATTTTTGCAGGTAATAGGGATACTAAAGTAAACAGGTGCCCCCTTGTTCCTTCTTCTTTCTTCCTTGTTCAGTTTTAAGAAATGTGGACACTGCAGTGTAAACAGAGAATAGATCTTGGTAAAACAGCATGATATAAGTAAAACAATGCTTTTTCTTACTTTTGCATAGGGGAACGACTATATTAAGGACCTTACTTTGAGCTAATAAGTTTTAAGGGGAAACAAATAAATAAAAATACTGAATGCTATGAAAAGATTTCCTCTAGCAAATAAATATTCACAGTGCAACATGAGGAGCTTGGTGTGGAAGGCAATTGTGTATCTGGTTCTCATGTTTCTATGGAGACAAGTTGATAAGGGTAATACAAGTAGAATACTTCTTTCTTTCAAAGGCTAGGAGGTAATGTTTTCTGAATAGCATGGATAACCTTCAATATAGGTCAGTTCAAGCCTGTGTGTGTGGCTATAAATCTGGGAAATTTTTTCCTATTAGGAGGGTTAAGCTTCATTATTTGAAAATGTACATTGCTTTGTTTTTTTTATATTGTTAAGGTTATGGGGTATTCTAAGTGTGTGTGTGTGTGTGTGCATGCATGTGTTTGTTTGTTTTGTTTTGTTTTATGAGGGTTCTCATAAAAACAACAATTTTTGTAAGATGTGACATAGGTTCAAATGGATATGATAAGAAACAATTGTATAAAAGATCAACTTGCCAAGTATTAGTGTATGCATATAACACAAAAGCTGAAACTTGATATTTTGGAAAATGCTATTACATGTAACAGGTGGGAATAACAGCATGTCTCATAAATATATATATATATATATATATATATATATATATATATATTAAAAATGCAGAGTGCAAATAGCTATGCTACAGGAGATGCATTTGAAAAAAAAGAGCTGATGAAGAAAGGATTTCAGGATAGTTATTCAGCAATATATCTGGGACAAAAGAGAATGGGAGTACTTATACTAATTGCAAGAAGAGCTCCAATAGTGATAGAAGATGGAAAAAAGATACTAATGATAGATTTGTAGTAGTAAGGGGTTACTGGCAAGGAAGCAGGATTATGCTGGCATCAGAGCAGGATCAAGCTCAAATGGGGCCCTAGGCAGTGTAATGGATTGGGTTCCCCAGCCATTCCCATGCCTCATACTTGGCTATTTCTCCCTAGTTACCATAAATGCTGTTCATACCTGTCAGTGTGCATACTGTTTTCTATTTACTTCTACAATGATTACAGATATTTGGATGTGATTAAAACAAAAACTTTTATTTTAACATTTATAGGACGAATCCTTATAGACATTTGCTAAACAACGCAATACAGTCTAACAGTGAAAACAGGCACCATTCCAACCTCTCTGCCCTTGAAGCTCAAACTCATATTCTCTGAACCAGCACTGAAACCCACATTCAAAGAAAATGCATTTGGCCAGTGGCAGGTTAAGCTTACTATTGGGCTGTTTTCAAATCATAGGTACTTTTCTCACATTTTTAGGCCCATGAAAATATCCATGAGTTCTTTGATTCACCTTCCTGATTGTATTAAATTATACTCTTTGTATAATACAGCACCACTTGTTAGATCATGTTTTAAATGTATAGTTTTGAACACTTTTCGAGTAAGCAGTGGAACAAAACACACAAACCAATATTGACAAAACTGCCCAATTCAGAACATTTCAACCATAAAAGGCCACTCAAACTCATTTCAGTACAATCCACCAATATTAGTCAATATGCACTATCCCTGAAGAAGTAAAAATCAACTGAATAATTACAGATTAAAGACATCTGTAACTAATGAAGAGATTGCTGCTGGCAAGCATATTTATATTTTGGTGTTTCATCTACAAATTCACTGCTTCCTGCCCTTGAAGAATAAACTGCCTAAGTTACATTAAAA
>NC_056728.1:369264354-369371854 GCF_019279795.1 Protopterus annectens | reverse complement strand
CTAGAAGTAGTTTCCGAGAATGGCTGAACGTAATGACTGCTGGCTAAATGATATGAAGGTAATGAGAACTGGTGTGTGTGTGTGTGTGTGTGTGTGTGTGTGTGTGTGTGTGTGTGTGTGTGTGTGTGTGTGAACAGAATGAAGGTAATGAAAACTGGTGTGTGTGTGTGTGTGTGTGTGTGTGTGTGTGTGTGTGTGTGTGTGTGTGTGTGTGTGTGTGTGTGTGTGTGTGTGTGTGTGTGTGTGTGTGTGTGAAGCAAAGCCTGAATACTGATTTCCCAGGTAAAGCACTTTAGTTGCTTGCTGCCGTTCAGAACATACAGTTGCATTTCTGTAAATTTCTTGCTGCATTTACTGTGTGTGGTTTATGTCCATTGCTGGTGGCTCTTTATATATTAGATGTCCATTGCTGCTGGCTCTTTATATGATAGATGTCCATTGAAATTACGACGTGTGTATGTGTAGTTTATTAATTATTAGATGTCTGTTGCTGCATTTACCATGTGTGTGTGGTGTGGTTTATTAATTATTAGATGTCTGTTGCTGCTGGCTCTTTATATATTAGATGGAGTGTGTGTGTGTGTGTGTGTGTGTGTGTGTGTGTGTGTGTGTGTGTGTGTCCGTTGCTGCATTTACCATGTGTTTGTGTCGTTTATTAGATGTCCGTTGCTGCTGGCTGTTTATATTTAGATGTCCATTGCATTTACCACGTCTGTGTGTTTTTTTTAATTATTAGATGTCTGTTGCTGCATTTACCATGTGTGTGGTGTAGTTTATTAATTATTAGATGTCCATTGCTGCTGGCTCTTTATATATTAGATGGAGTGTGTGCATGTCCATTGCTGCATTTACCATGTGTGTGTGTGTGTGTGTGTGTGTGTGTGTGTGTGTGTGTGTGTGTGTGTGTGTGTGTGTGTGTGTGTGTGTGTGTGTGTGTGTGTGTGTGTGTGTGTGTGTGTGTGTGTGTGTGTGTGTGTGGTTTATTAGATGTCTGTTGCTGCTGGCTCTTTATATTAGATGCCCATTGCTGCATTTACCAGGGATTGATTGCTGCTGCTGCTGCTGGTGTGTGTGTGTGTGTGTGTGTGTGTGTGTGTGTGTGTGTGTGTGTGTGTGTGTGTGTAGATGTCCATTGCACTGGCTGTTTATATTAGATGTCCATTGCTGCATTTACCATGGATTGACTGCTGCTGCTGCTGCCGGTATGTGTGTGTAAAATTCCCCATATAGAACTGCCTGGTGGTTAGGGTTACTCAGACTCAAACCCTGTACCTTAGGTACAGGGAGCAAGAGCCTGAGTTCTTTACCCATCGACTCATATGGCCTGAAGATAAGTTTACATAAATCTGTTTGAAACAAATGTAAATGTAAACTATGCAGCTGATATGCAAATGCAAAAAATCAGTAATTAAAGTCACCACTATTGTGAAACCCACATAATAACATGCCACTTCATTCAACATGGCCACCACTATGGACTTTATGAGTCACTGTCTGACTAATACAAAGAAAATTATAGTTTATCTTGATGAAGCGTCAGCTACCTTTTAGCCTAAATTATATCATCAGATTGCCCTGCAATCATCACAAGAACAGCATACTAGGCGATATATTTCAGAGAGAAGATAGCTATTTATTAATATTTCATGGTTGCCTATGCAGTACAACAATTCCATATATGTAATTCCTAAATGTTTAGTTACCAGTGAGGAATTTCTTTAGCTGTATTTCTTTGTATTTGTATATATTTTTTATTTTGGTAATGCAAGCATCAATCCTTTTTTCAGAGTTTATCTTGATACACTCAGGAATGGGATTGTCTCTTCTGTTTTCCCTTGGGCATGTTTGCTTGTTATATATGTTATTCCATTGTATCACTTCATATTTTTTTTATTACTCATTCTGATGTCACATGTGGGATTCACCCAACCTTCAACTTATGTGAGTTCCAGAACAGCAGCATGATCCACCACTTTTGGATGAAAGAGTTATATCTCTCAACTGTGCAAATTTTCCCATAATGTCTGGAATGTGTTTGGCTCACACTTTTGGTCTGTTCATCTTAAACGTTGGATGGTGCAGTGGTAGTGTTGTTGCCTCACAGCAAGAGGTTCTCTGGTTCCATTCTTGGCTGAAGCGCCTTCTCTGTGGAGTCTGGTTGATGTCCTCCATGTTTGTGAATGTTTCCTCTGGGTGATCCGGCTTCCTCCCACAATATGCCGGATGCATTTTTCTTTGGATGTGAGTTTCAGTACTGTTTCAATTAATGTGAGTTTTCAAGGGCAGAGACGTTTTAATGCTAAGTTTATTTTCATTGTGAGACTGTACTGCTTTGTTTAGCAGATATCTATTAGTGTTTGTGTTATAAAATGTAAACTAAACTCCAAATAATCATTGTAGAAATAAAGCAGTATGCACATTAGTGTCTATGGTAAATGGGGCAAAATAGCCAGGCAATGAGACATTGGAATGGCTGCAGGGGGACTCTGGGGCTATATTTTAGTTGTCTGTTCTTCAGTTTGCATTTTAAAGTTGGTATCCCACAATTCCATTGCAGTGTGCTGGGTTACATGATTATGCATGCAAATTTTATGTTAATCAGTGCACAGATTTGTACCTTTTTTCACAGGCTTTGTCCAGATTTTTTATGTTTCCAGGTTGAGATGTATGCTTATACGCATAGACTGAAATTTGATTTTCAACACTGAGGATGTATCTTGGGGCCCAAGAAGAAAAAATATAACAAAAGAGGGTAGATTTTTGAAGACATTTATGAAAATATTTGACATGGAATAGGTGAATTCAGTGGTAGGAGTTCAGAGAAAATTTACATAATATTTCCCAAGGTACAAAAACTGGGCTAGGCTAGACAGAAATTCTATTTCACAGTAACATGTGCATTTAATTGAAAGTTTTGATATGCATCCAATAACTATTTCAAAATATGCACCAGTGATAACTAAAATAGAAATGCAGGGTAATGAAATAAAAATGAGACACTGGAGTTTCCCCCTCCTATCTGTTAAATGCAGAGGAATTTAAGGAATGGGTGGTGGAACTTACTTGGGAGTAATTAGGGAAGATAGCATTTTTTTCAGAAAATATAGCTAGGGAGTGGGATAAAATTAAAGTGAAATTTAAAAATAGAATGGAAAAAATGAAAAGAGATATGGTTAAGAAGAAAGAAGAATTATTTAGAGTGACTGGCAAAGGTTAAAAAATATTGCATAATTGATAGAATCTCACAGAACAAAAAGAGGTGAATTGCAGAGCATTAAAGAGAAAAGAAGGGACCACCTCAACAATATACATGAGTTTAGAAAGATTTCTACTAAGAAGCTGTTTTTTTTTATAACTCCAGACTGCAAAAGCTTTTAACATAATGGACAAGATCAATTGAAAGTGATGGTTTTAAGTTGCAGTCTACTATGTTTGTGAACAAATTCATGTCAAGTCAAAGTCCGTTGTGCAAAAGGAAGTTGTTTTAATAATTTTAACTTGAATGTTGTTCCCACTGGATAAAAGTTAATTGGCAGGGTTTATAATGAGCACTTCACATTGTGAAATGTTTTTTACATCTGAGGAAGTTAATTGAAATGAAAATGCAGTGTGATTTTAAAGTATTTATGTATCTGTTCTATGGTGCTGTTACAGTTTTTGCCTAGTTGATTAAAGCTGGATTTTTTACCATTTACTGCCTGATTCTCCTTCAGCTGTCTTTCCTTTGGTTATTGGTACTTTTTGGCAACTATTTCTCTGTGTTTGAATTTTGTGGTTTTACTGGAGATGGAAGGAGAATAACAGGTCCCTAGGGCTGAACTAGCCAGGGGAGATGAAGTAGGAGAAAAGAGGAAGCTTATTGGGCAATTAACTCGACTGGTCAATCTCCTGATACCTATCAGTCAATCCATGGCCAGGATTCTGACAGCAGTACCTCCCACTTTCTTTCAGGGAGGAAATGGTGGAAACCAACACTGTGTAAATGATAGACATGGCAAAAACAGTAACTTTGACCGGTCTTGGATTCTGGTGTCAATTTTCAACAAACTCTACATATTTTGAGGTATGAATGCACCCAGGGGGTGAAATGACCGAGGAAATGACTGTGGAGAGAATTCCAATGCAGAAGGAAAAGCAGGCTGAAAAAGGTGACTGTTTAAACATTGATACTAATATTGGTATAAATGACTGACTTCTACAAGGATGTAACTATAATTTTAAAATGCCTAATGAAAATAGAGACTTACCAACCAACACATAAAAATAATCTTGATAGCTTGCACAATTATTTGCACAAGTTTAAAATGCTGGAAATTGAAGTGGCTTATTTTAAAGAGTGTGTAAATATGGGTATTTTACCAAAGGGACTGCATATTTGTAATTGCCCAAATAATGTAATGGATGGTACTGAACTGCACAACGAAGTTATAGAAGTTTTTAATATATGTGGTCTTAACATGTTAAGAATTTTAATTAAGCACAAAGAAAAGGAAAAAAATGTCGTTACATAAACACATTGAAGAGGTTAACAGAAATATTATTAATGATTTGTTGTTTACTGTGGAGGGAGAAAACAGAATTATTTCAACATTAGGGCAAAGGTAGATAAACAATGTGCTAGTGTTATCCATAGGAAGTCTAATAAAATTGGAAGGGATATCTTAGAATATAAGAACAAAACTTGCTGTCCCAAACCCAGAGTTTTTAATGATGGGGTTACTAGTGGACACAATGTCAGTGTTCACCCCTTGGAGACTGAACTATTGTAGGATGCTTGGGAAGAGACAAGATTTAAGGAACAGAAAGGAAGTTGGGATGACCCTTTAGGATACCCCCCCTCTCAGAAGATCATAGAGAATAAAAAACAGGAACCCACCCATTTACAGGGAGACCTACCCATTGAGGGGATCCGGGAGGTAGGGAGGGCCAGAAGAGGAGGCTATTAAGTCAGTCCATACTACCTGAACAACTGATTATTACAGACAACAATGTAAAATTCAGTTATGACAATTTTAACATTTTTAATTACAGCAGTGTAGAACTTACCCTTGACCATTTTAGATTATTATGCAAGGGATTTAAGTTTATTCCACACCAAAACATTGCTTGATTTAAAAATGCTAGTCAGGATAATCAGTTTTGAACTAATCTTCCCTTCCAACTCAGGGAATGACAAAGATGTAATTAAAAAGAAAAGTACCTATAGCCCCCCCCTCCATCCCCATCTAAAAAACTTTGAAATGGTAGTAGAGAAGGAAATTAGGCAAGCCTTTTCTAAGACAAAATATAAGGCTAACTTGTCAGTGGGGGAAAAGGAAATACTTCCCAAGATCAGCAAGGACAAAAAAGTAAGCGTAATGAAGCCCGACAAGGGGGGAGGTGCTGTTTTGATGGACACATTATTATATGAAGGAAAAATGTATGAAATTTTAGGAGATACTAACAAATACAACTGAGCATTCAAAAATGAAATACATGTATCTTATCCAAAAATTGATTTAGCTATGAATGATATCTTGTTAGTAGGGATTTAGGATATGGTTGATTACAACTATATGAGGAATGAAAGGACTATGGTACCAGACATTTTTGGAATACCCAAAATCCACAAATGTGAAACAGACCCCCCCACCCCCCAAGACCGATAGTGGCAGCTCAAAAATGGCCCTTGTTGCAAAATTCTTGGACTTAAAACTAAAAAAGCTTTGGTTAAGTGACAACTTAATTACCAAGAACTCATGGGACTTTTTCAGGAGCATAAAACAAAACATGTACGGTGAGAATTTAATTTTTGTCACCATTGACATTATAGATCTGTTTACATGTATTCTCCACAATGATGGTTTGGAACTGTTTGAGGAAGCTTTACTTCAAAATAGGCAGATAGAACACAAAGATTTCTTACTGTGTCACAGATTAATTGAAATAGTTCTTAAAAATAACTACATATTCTTCAATGGTGAATTTTTCCAGCAGATTCAGGGAGTAGCTATGGGGGCCACTTGTACCTCCACTTACACCAACATGGTCCTAGCAGCCTGGGTGGAGAACTTTATACACCACTCAGAATACCAGAACTGCTGGGTACTGTTTGGATTACATCTATATATTGTGGACAGCTTCTTTGGACAAGCTCCATGACTTTATTACATATATAGGGAATTCAACCCACTTCCTAAAATTTACTTACAATATTTCTCATGACACTTTGAATTATCTAGACATCACTATACAGAAATGGAAAAACATGTTTAAGTCCAAAATTTACAGGAAAGATACCTTTTCCAACTCATACTTATATTTCACCAGTGCCCATACCTACCATCAGGAAAGATGTATTATAAAAGGGCAGTATGTAAGATGTAGCAGAATGACATTTGAAGATGATGACTTTGAAATTGAATGTTCTTTTCTAGGCAAATTATTTAAGGAAAGATGATACCCAGATGCCTTAATACAAGAAGTGTACAAAAACGTTCTGGAGAGGAGAAATGAAAAATTCAAAGCCATATTAAAAGAGACTATTTTTCCACAACACCACTGGAATAAATACTGGTGAAGTGAATGGCCACAGAAAGTTGTTTATTATGGAAAATAATGGACATAGTACGAATGTTAAATCTATAGTTGAAAGAGAGTGGAATAGGTTTATAGCCCTTACAAATTTAAAGGAAATAAAGAAAGAACCTTTGAATATTGTGTACAGGAAAGGAAGGAATTTAAAAGAAATATTAGAAAATGGCAAAAAGGCTGTTATTACTACCCAGGGAAGGAAAAAGGAAACATTTAAGTGTGGAAAGTGTTCACAATGTTCATTTATTTCCCACAAGGAATCAATTTTTGTAAAGAATAGAAAAAATGTTTGGAAGGGAAGAAATATTACAATTGTAACACAGCAGGTTTAGTATATATAGCGACTTGTGACCTATGTGGTTCATTCTACATAGGTAAAACTGAAAGACAACTCAGAAAGAGAATTTATGAACACAATTATGATATTCAGAATGGAAATGAGAACAATGCTCTCTTCAAGCACACCAAAACATGTGTTAAGGCAAAATTCTCCTTCTTTGTCCTAGAGGATGTATAGAGGAATGAGAGGGGTGGAACTTGGGAAACACAAATTTAGTATAAAGAACTGCGGTGGCAGGTAACTTTGGAAGGCAGTGCAGTTCCAGGATTAAATGAGAACATCTCTTTTAAGCCACTGCTAAAAATGAGAGCTGCCAAGTTATAGCTAAAAGGTTGTATCTTTTAATATCTTTTGAATTGTTTTCCATGAAAATGTAATTTTCACTATTTCCACCAGATGGAGACCTCACTGTTTTATTACATCACTATATACGCACACATACATTCATTTTTATTATTTCATTATTTTACTTTTTTGCTTAGATTTGTATAATATTATTGCATTTACTGTTTTTGGTGCTCAGTTGAAACTGATGGTTTTAAGTTGAAGTCTACTATGTGAACAAATTCATGTCAGGTCAAATTTTGTTGTGAAAAAGGAAGTTGCTTTATTAATTTTAACTTGAATGCTGTTCCTACTGGATGAAGGTTAATTGGCAGGGTTTATAATGAGCACTTCACATTGTGAAATGTTTTTTACATCTGAGGAAGTTAATTAAAATGAAAACGCAGTGTGATTTTTAAAGCATTTATGTATCTGTTCTGTGGTGCTGTTACAGTTTTTTCCTAGTGGATTAAAGCTGGGTTTGTTACCATTTACTGCCTGATTCTCCTCCAGCTGCCTTTCATTTGGGTATTGGTACTTTTTGGCAAATGTTTCTCTGTGCTTGAATTTTGAAGAAACAAGAATTATTTCAAGTGACTGGCAAAGGATAAAAAATATTGCAGAATAGTTGGAATCTCACAGAACGAAAAGGTGAATTGCAGAGTGCTAAAGAGAAAAGAAGGGACCACCTCAACAATATTCATGAGTTTAGAAAGATTGCTACCAAGAAGCTGTTTTTTTTAATAATAACTCCAGAGAGCAAAAGCTTTTAACATAATGGCTCAGCTAACAGAAAGTATAAAAGAGTTGTTGCCAAGCTTGTGGAGCAAAATCCTGTAGAGGTATTAGAAATGTTTCAGAAACTTTATGAAAAATCTGTATAAAGCATAGAAATATGGAAATCAAGAAAAAGTACAAATGGAAATGTTTATGTAAGAACTAAATATGCCAAACCTAGAGGAAGATGAGGCTCAATTATTAAGAGTTAGGATAGGAGGAGATTAGAAAAAAATGGTGATGTATGACCAGTCTACAGGAAAGTATCCCGGAATAGATGGTATTCCTGTGGAAGTCTGGAAGCTAGGATGGAAGAAAGTGATAAAGATCTGGAACATTTTGTTTAAAAGTATTTCCAAAGGAGAAGAAGCACCAACATCAAGTTCCAGTGGCTGTAATACCTAAAGACAGTAAAGACTCATCAAATCTAGTTTTATATAGTCATATTTCAATTCTAAACCATGACTATAAAGTGTTTATGTCTATAATGGCTAAACTAATTGGAAAGGTGATACTAAATTTGATAGCTATGGATCACTGGGGTTTTGTGGAGGGGAGGCAAACATTTCACAACATTAATAAAACAATGGTGATCCAGAGTGAACCAGAATGTAATAAAATATCACTGTTGTTAGTGGACCTTGATGCAGGGAAATCATTCAACAGAGTAAGCTGGGATTTTATGAGTGGGGCAATGGAAGCATTTTAATTCTCTGATAAAACTATAAGATTGATTAGAAGGATATAGAAGGGATCAGACGCAAAAATTAAAGTATGGGTGAATCCCCTCTGATAAGTTCTGTTTGACCAGATGAACAGGCAAGGGTGTCCTCTTTCCCCTTTTTATGATTTGTAGTGCATTTAAAACTACTAACAAAGAAAATAAGGGATTCAGAAATTCAAGAATATAATTGGTATGGTAGTCTAAAAAAGAAGACTTTACTTGCAGATGATATTATTTCATAACCAACAAACCAGAAGAGGACATTTCAGGGCTGTGGGACATTTGAAGACAATTTCAAGTATTTTTGAGAAACAAAATTAGTAAAGATAAAACAAAAGAAAAAGCTGTAAACTATGTACCTACCCACAAATTGGTTCAGCAATACCCATATTTATGGGGGCATAATAAAATGAGGTACTCAGGAGTATGGGTTAAAAGGGATTCTGTTATGGCAGCTAAGGATATATGGGAAGACACTAAATAAAACATAATACAAAAACTGAAAAATTGGAAGCTCTGTTTTATGGATTTGGATAGCAAGATACAAGCAGTGAAAATGTTTTTAGTCCCTTTAGTTTTATACACAGGTCAGGCATATTTTTTATCAACCAGAGAAGTTATGGATAACAAAAAAGAGGGCAAGTAGGATACGCTAATCAGAAAGCTATAATTCAAAGTGGTAAGGGATGATGATGATGAAACAGGAGTGAAGCTCAAGAAACAGGAGAGACTTGGATTTTGGATGCAGATCTTTAATGAGAATAGCAATAACCACTCAGCATATATTCTTCATAGATTAGCAGGAAGTATTCTAGAACTAAGCCAACACTGGAATGGAGAAAAGAGATTCTTTTTTTTTTTTACTCAAATTATTTTTATTTTGATGAAATGACACAATAATTTAATAAATTCATAATATTCAATAACTATTTACAGTATTTATATTCAGCCTAACAAATAGGATTCAGATAAAAACATTTGTAGTTAAATAATAAGTTAATATGTAAACTATGATAGTTAGGAAGAGTTTGGTTCCTTCTGTAGGTATCAATCAAATTAAAAACTTTCCTCCATGGACTATTAACCAATGGCTTAGGAAAAGTTCTTAACTCTTTAGTTGTTTTCTCCATTAGTATGCATTTCTTCAGTGATGATAGGAATTCCTCCATTGTGGGTGCTACATTAGAGTTCCATCTTCTAGTTTTACATTTTCTGGCTATTGCTAACATTGTCCACAATAAATACAGGTCATCTTTCTTCATATTATTACTATTAACAACATTCAATAAAATTAAAGACTTTGTCAAAACAAATATATCAGTATAGATACCTTGAAGAAATGTGTTAATCTCATTTCAATATGGTTTAATATTAGTACAGTCATAACAAACATGATACCAGTCAGCATTAGTGGACAGATGACATCGCCAACATAACTTGCTTTTTAAGGGTTCATTTTTGACAGTTTCTCAGGTGTCAAAAATGATCTGTGTAGAAATTTCCAATTAAAAATCCTTCAGAATTGTGAGTAAAAAGTTAGTTTAACTGAAAATAAAATGTTTGTTTTATCTTCCATTGATAATGATACTTGAAACCCTTTAATTAGGTATTGCCAGTGCCAGAGCTGTCTTATAGACAAAGTGTTATATAGATATGATAATTCATTCTTAACATTGATATTGTTATATAGAATTCCAAAAATCCAGTTTATAATTTCTGGTACGGTTTTGAAGAATGAGTTATGTATTATTCTACACAGATCCTTAGTGTATGCTGTGATACTCTGAAGAACCAGCCAGTCATTAGGTGATAGGCCATAGGTATACTTTGTGTGTTCAAAGCTTGTTGGTTTTCTGTACATTGCAACCATCAATATAGGTTATTATTTTCCTATAAACCAAAAATCTCTCTATGTGTTTTATCAGGGAAATCCCTTCTAATATTAAGTTGTATTAAAAGTCTATGCCACAGTTTTATACCTAAATTTGTGTTAATGAATTTTCTAAACACATCAAAAATATTGTTTATTAGTGTTAGTTTAGTTAATTTTGTTGTACTATACTGTAAATTTCAAATTAAATAGTGCCATATCGTGTTATCTTTGTCAGTTACCAAAACATTCTTTGATAAATAATTTTCATTCATTAGTATAATGGAGTGTAACTGTTTCCAATTGGAAGAGTATCTAGGATTTATCCAATTCATCACTATTTTATTTATAGATGCCTTTATATAAGTTTCAATCTCTGGGAATTTTAACCCCCCCTTGTTCCCATTTTCTGGTTTGATAAGAATATTCAACTCTATTTCTTTTGGTGCACCATAGGAATTTCATCAGAGATGAAGTGATTTCTTTAAGGATTTTCTTTCCTGGTGGAAGTATGTACTATATATAATATTTTAGGTAACAAAATCATTTTATCAGTTGTAATCTATCATCAAATGTTATAAACAAATTATTCCATTTACTTATTAATGTCTTTATTAAGTCTATGGCTTTAGCATGGTTAAGCTGTAAGGTTTCCTCTATATTCTTTCCTAGGACTATTCTTAAACAGTCTAGAGTTGAAACTTGGTTTCCAGTAATATGATTAACTGGAAACTGTATGTTCTTTTTTTATTTAATAATAAATATTTTGATTTAGATTTGTTGAAGGAGAGTCCTGAGATTTTTTGGAAATTTGTTGTTACTATATCCACTTCACCTAACACTTCCTTAGAGTTGGGTAAGGTAAGCAAGACATCATCAGCAAACATCATTATTTTAGAAATATATTTGTCATGTATATTTATACCTCTTATCAATGGGTTATTACGTATTAAAATGGCAAGTATTTCTCTTGCCAGAGCAAATAGTATAGGGGACATGGGACATCTTTGTCTAGTACCTCTAGTGATTTGGATTGCTTTCGAAGTAAAGGGACCTAATTTGACATATGCTAGATTATTTTCATATATTTTCTTTATCATTGTTATAAAAAAGGGGAGAAAATCAAATGACTGTAAGACTTTAAATAACCCCAATTTAAGGAGTCAAAGGCCTTTTTAATATCTAGACATATTATCAATGCTTCATGGTTTCCTCTATTGAGGTAATCTATCAGAGTTAATACTCTTTTAATATTATCTTGTGTATGCCTGTTATGTATGAAACCAGTTTGGTCTTCATTAATTATTTTAGATATGGGTATTTTCAATCTATTGACCATAATTGACATAAATAGTTTATAATCATTATTCAACAAAAAAAAATGGACTAAATGAGTTGCAATGATTAGGGTCCTTATTCTCTTTTAATATAGGGGAAATTAGAGAATATCTCCAAGAAGGAGGAATATTTGCTAATGTTTGAACTTCAAGAAAGGTTTTGTGTAGGATAGAGATTATAGAAGAAGGGAACAATCTATAAATTTTGATAATTAAGCTATATATTCCAGACTTACTTCCTTCAATCCCATCTATAATTTCCTTTTGAGAAATAGGTTTTTGTAGATCTAACTTAAGCTCCTCAGGAATTCAAGAAAGGAGATTCTGAAGAGAGGGATAACAGAAATTACCTGTACAGTGAATTGGCAGGAGGGGGCTGGAATTTACTGGATAAAACTGGCAAAGGAATGAAGGTATTCGAAGCAAATAATTAAGAGAGAAAAAGGTAATAGATGGGGAAGAGGCCAATAATTCAGTTGAACTGTAGGCTAGATACTGCTTTCTGTATCAAGAACTGATATCAGAGTATAGGCAAAGAGAAAGGAATAGGGGAATCCTAAGTGAAAGACCATCACTAATGGAGTTTTTAGTAGAGTCTGGAACAGAAGCAGCTGTTAAAAAGGGATAATTACTAGGACAAATGAAATATTACATAACAACTATAGGAATCAAACAGAGGAGGTTAGAAGGGAGTGGGAAGAGATATTGAAAAGCAATTTATAAAGAAACAATAGGAGGATATATATATATATATATATATATATATATATATATATATATATATATATATATATATATATATATATGTATATACATAACAAAGTCTAGAAGATTTAGCATCTTTTCCTGAAGTGTTTGCATAGGTATTTTATACCCCAAGCAGACTCCAAAGGATTTTCCTTAGTTTGACTGCAAATGTTGAAGGTATGATGGGGAAGAAAGAGATAATTGGCAACATATTTTTTGCAGTGTGATCAGTTGGCAGACTTAAAAAAATCTCTGCAGACTACTCTGTCAGCAATTCTGAGTGAGCAAATTGGTGCAACTAAGGAAATGATTTTCTGAGCTGTAATACAGAATCTGAATTGTCAGGACATAGTAAGGCCTTGCTGAATTTAATTCTGGTGGCTGCTAAACAAGCAAATACTAGAGAATGAAAATCAAAGTCTAAATCAACTGCACTAGAAGTAGTGAATACAGTAATATAGATAAAAGAACTGGCAGTGGGATCTTAAGAAAAGGGAAGGAGGAAATTACATAGAAAAATGGGAATTGTGGGAACAATACATGCAGAATAATGCTATAGAGGACGAATGAGGTTTAAGGGAAGGCAGGAATTAAAGGAGCTATGTAATGTTTAACTGACAATAACGGAATAGCTTATAGGTGATGTATAATGTTTGCAACTAAAATAATGTCAATATGGTTTGGTTTCATTTATGGAAATGTATGATTGCCTGTGTCATAAGTTATAATTCAATAGAGATATTTAGTGTTAAAAACAAACAAACAAAAAAAGATCATGGATAGTCTAAGTCTTTACATTTTCATTTGTGTGCATTGAACACTACGTGTTCTTTGATAGTCTCATTCAGAAGGATAATAGTAAGAGCATGTAAAAGATTTCTTGTAGTCACTTAGCCTGAATACAGAAGGACAGTGAATAGTGAGGAGAAACATGGGACTGCTGAAGAACATATGTCTGAGACTATATTACAAAACCAGTAGTAAGAAGAATATATTAAGTCAAATTTTCTTTGAAGCCTGTCGGTGTTTTTGAGAGAGTACTAGTATAATTGTGTATAGTACAGCACATAACTTTCAATATGTGTTCCATGTAGCATAGTCCTAAGGCATACAATACTTTTTTCTGATACTTACAGGAGTCTCAGTGCTGCAGAGGCTCTTTCAGGAGTGCCAAGTCTGTAAATGCAAAGCAATATACTTAAAACAATGGCTGGGATTAACTGCCTAGGCATACTAGTTACATATGCAGATCAGTAGAACCTATTTACTAAAGCTCCAGAGCATGTAACGAGAGAGACAATCCTTTACCTTTCACTCCAGAACAGGTGACAAAGGGGAGGGAGGTTTAATGAGCCTCATCAATAGATTCACAAGCTCAGAAATTATGCTGTACACAAAATTGTTGATTTAGATGGTATCAAGGGATCCTACAGTTTAAGCCATATGTAGGATTATAGCCTGAAATCAATGACAAAACAGGCTTGTTAACCACCTTTCTAACATCAGAAAAGTGCACACCAATTAAGTAAATGCTCAGTACGGTTAAGCTCTTGTTATGTGCTTAGGAGTGCTTAGCAGCTACAGCAGAAGAGTGGTAGGAGGCCGTTAAACCAACATAAACACTTCATTCAGACTGTTAAGCATAGTGTTTACTGGATTCCTGATGCTATTCTTTGGTGGCCATTCTCTGCATGGCAGTGGTTATTGCATTAAGGCTTTCTAAGCTATAAAATACATAAGTCTATTATATATTTTTGTTGACATCCATGCCTTGAACACATGACATCCTACTGTGGTTAGAGACCCATTCATAATCTATTTAGAACATGCAGTGTTACCATCATGCCATTGTATTAATACTATTGGACTCCACTTGCCAATTATGCACACTTGGTGCACACTATTGGCTGCACAGCACTGGACAGCTCTGTAATGTATAAAATGTCTAATATCCCACATACTCAGGTACCTAACATCTTGTTACTGTAAAGTGGACAGCAATGCCCTGTTGTACATCAGACTAGCTGCCTCAAAAAAGCACTGTCCATCATAGAGAACAAATCACTGTAGCATGAATAGCATGTAGTACTGCTTGGTGTGTGCCAGTCATTTAAGTATCTAAAGAAAAATGCATGAGAGACATAGACATATATGCCAGGATTCATGAATGCTAACTCCCTGTGCACAATGAGCAGCAATGGGCTGTTTTGTATACATTGAACAGCTCTGCACATCATGTCTAGCTGCAAGGCAAAGCAAAAATATGAGGCAGAATATGCTAATGAAGGCACAAGTGGATGAATTACATGCTAATGAAGCAAATCAACTTGGTGGAGTAATTCAGGAACATATAAAACTCATATGCGGACACCAAAGCCCCTATTGGTCTCAGTTGCAATACTCTTTAGAATACAGCCATGAATGCACTTAGAAAAAAATGTTAGGCATTGCTGTTATTGTTTACCTGCATGTGCAAGAGGTTTTATTGCAAGGTGCTTCTGCCAGACCTTATCCTACAAGGAGAAAAGTGTTCAGACTACATTTAACATGGCAAGGACTTCATGACATTGAAATATTACAGTACTACAGGGTGGATGGGGATACCTTAGAGGAAATAGTCAACCACTCTCCTGAGGACCCAGGAAAATCATCCAGAATGCATCCGAGTGGAAACCAAGGTAAGTGTAGCATTACATATGCTAGTTATAGGCACTTTTTACTGACATATAAAGTGGTTATATTAGGGGTGTCACAGCCCTTGGCCTTAAGAATATTACACTAATTTCTCAATTTAATGCTGCTCATGTAATGCTGCAACATTAAGGGAGCACATCTGGTTTCCACTTATCTCAGAGGAGAGAGCTATCACCATGCAACATTTCCATGCCACAGCACATTTCCCTGAGGTGCTGGGAGACATAGACTGTGAACACATTAAAAGAAAAGCCCTACTTGGTGAAATATCACTCTATCAGCTGTCAAGTGGTCTGTAATGCTCAAGGCATCATCTATAATATATATGCAGGTAACCATTGCACTTTTCACAACTAACACATATGGCACACATATAACCTGTATATAAGGATGTTCTTCATCTCACATTGCTGCAGTCCTTACACTTGGGTAGTCCGCTGTCCTCGGTCGGCCCGAATATCAAAGTATAAGGCTGACGTCGGTCAAGGCGCATTAGACTGACATCAGGACGTCAGGGTACAAATGCGCATGACCGATGTCATATCCTCAGTCTTTTTTGCCGCATGGTCCGATGCAGAAGCAGCGTTGCAAGTGCCGTTCGGCGTTCTGAAATTTTTCGAATTCGAAGTTTCAGACCGAGTCAAAGTTGGCTAAGTACCCCGTTGGGGAATATTTTAGTTTTTTCTTGCCTCAGTGGTTTACCGGATGTCAGAAAAAGTGAATAACTGTATTTCTTGTGGGAAACAGATACTGCATAGAGATTATCATACTTTGTGTATTCCTTGTTTGGGGCCTGAGCACGACGTTGTTGGGTGTCGCTTTTGTGCTAGGTTCAATAAGCGCACTATTAAGCGAAGGTTAGATTGTGCCAGGTTAGTCTTCGGGAAGCGGTGCAATTATAATATGCCGTCGGATGCTCCGACGTCCGCTTCTTCGAAGAAGCGCAAAGACAAAGCAGCTAAGCCCAGGCAGGAAGAGTCGTCCGTACTGGACGCCGGTTCTTTGGATGTGTCGGTGGAACTGTGGGTTCCGCCGGAGATTTCTCTGGAGTCCCAGGGGGAGACTTTGTTATTGCAGGATGTGGCCTCTCAGGAGGCAGGTCAGGCTGAAGGGGCTTCTCAGGTTACTGTACTCCCCTCCCTTCCTAGGGTGGTTAGGCCCTCTCCTTCTGTTTCCAAGGCTTCTCCCAGAGGCAGGCCAGGTTTAGCTTCTGTTGGTGTCACTCCTAGTTCATCAGGATCTGTGCCCAAGAAGCACATGCTCAAAATGGCAGAAGATTTAATTACTTTAATTAGAGGTTCTTTGCCCCCTCCTGATAAGAGGCCTAGGGTGGAACCAGAGTTGGGGAGTTTTGAGCAGGCTTGGATGTTTCAGAGTCTTGACTGAAGACTTGCAGGAGTATTCTCCTTATTCTGATTCTGATGTGGATGATTCTACTCCTTCTGCTTCTCCTCCAGAGGATTTTTCTTTTCAGTGACTCTTCATTCCATGAGGGAACATTTCAAGTGGGAAGGTCAGGACTTCTCTGATTCCAGGAAAAGGCTTAGGGAATTTTTGTTTTTACCCCAGCATAGGCCTTTGGCTATACCTCCTGTTCTGGATGTTGTGGAAGATGTGTTTGCAGAGGCTTCTCTTAATCCTGATTCTTTGCCTCCTGCTCCTGTTAAACCGGATAGGTATTACAGGGTGCCTGAAGCTCATAAATATCTTTTAAGAGTCCTAGGGCGGACCCAGAAACTGTTAGTCAAGGGCCTAAGGGTGTCAAGGCTTCTGTTGAAAAAATCCGGTTCCTCCAGATAAAGAGGCCAGGGCTTTGGATAGATGGGGAAAGAAAGTCTATACTTCTTCCACCTTAGCTATGAGGGCTTTGAATTGCCAGTTTCACATGTTGAAATACCAAAACTATCTACTTTCTCAATTGAAGTCTAAGGTAGATGCTCTAGCGGAAGGTATTGAGTGTAAGGAATTACAGGATTTGGTACATGTTTCTGAACAGGTGGGTAAGCATTCTTTGCAATGTGGTTTTGATGCTGTACAGGCCTCATCTAGGGTGGCTGCCACTGGGTCAGTTCTTCGCAGGCACGCCTGGCTGAGGGATCAGAATTTATCTGACCATGTTAAGACAAGGATTTTAGATGCTCCTTTACAGTCTGATGTGTTGTTTGGGTCACCTGTGGAGGCAGTCTTAAAGAAAATGGAAGACAAGGCTAAGTCTATGCAGACTGTTAAAGATTTTTTGCAGGTTCAGCCTCCGAAGTTTAGTAGGAATTGGCCTACCAAGGGGTGGACATATCCTTCTTATGATTCCCAGTCTAGGGGTAGATCTAGACGTGGTAGGGGCAGAGCTCAGGGCTCTTTCAGGCCTAGAACAGGGAGTTCACCTGCACAGTCTTCGGGTGAGGGCAGGGGTCAGTCCTTTTGTAAACAGGCCCAATGACCTACCTTTTCAGCTGCCAGAGCCTTCTCGTCTGGCAGCACCTTTGGGAGGAAGGTTGGCACTTTTCAAGGAAAATTGGAGTTTAATTATCCAAGACAGATGGGTATTGGATATCATACACCAAGGTTACAAGTTTTATTTCCATACCTTGCCTCCTTTCAAAGGCATGCCAGACGTTCCTCCTCAACAAAGAATAGAGGCTCACAAACAAATTTCTCTGCTACTTCAAATAGGGGCCATACAGCCGGTCCCTCTGCCAGAAGTGGGCCTAGGATTTTATTCTCGCCTGTTCCTAGTACCAAAGAAGGGGAACACGTGGAGACCAATTTTGGATTTATCTATCCTCAACACTTATCTGGACATTCCCAAGTTCAAAATGTTGACGTTACAACAGCTTTTACCTCTGCTGGGCAAAGATCACTGGATGGTGACTCTGGATCTCAAGGAAGCTTACCTTCATGTTCCTATCAGGCCCAGTTGCAGGAAGTATCTGCGTTTTCGGGCTGGGACTTCACATTATCAGTTCTCTGCATTGCCCTTTGGCTTATCTACTGCGCCCAGAGTGTTCACGAAAGTTCTGGCTCCAGTGATAGCTTTCTTCAGGCTAAAAGGAATACAGATTTATCCTTATTTGGACGATTGCCTGATTCTGGCTCAAGGAAGGGACGAACTTCTTCATCATTTGTAATATGTGATAGCAGTGCTAAGATGCCTGGGGTATTCTGTGAACGAAATAAAGTCCAGTCTAGTACCCTCTCAGGACATGTGCTTTCTGGGTGTAAGACTGAATACAGCATCCCAGATGGCCTTTTTGACCCCGGACAAACAAAATAATCTTTCCCTTTACTTCCATCAATTGTCTCATCAGTCCAGGCTGACTGCAAGGACAGTCCTTCAAGCCTTGGGGTTCATGGCATCTTGTATTCTGGTGCTTCCCAATGCCAAACTGCATATGAGGAAGCTACAATGGTAACTCAAAAATGTATGGAAACAGCACTGCCAGGATATGGACACTGTCATTCAGATAATACCTTGCATTCAAAAGGAATTTTTGTGGTGGGCTCAGGAATGTCACCTAAACAAGGGACTCTCTGTGACCCGGCCAGAGGCGAGTCAGATTCTAACGACAGATGCCTCAGACAAAGCTTGGGGAGCTCATCTAAATGGAAAGTGGATACAAGACACGTGGCCTGCCAGACTACAACATCTACATATCAACTTGAAGGAGATGTTAGCAGTCCAATTTGCATTAATAGCTTTCAAGGATTTACTTCTTCCAGGGCAGGTGTTGATTCGAACAGACAACACAACTGTCATGTGGTACATCAACAAGCAAGGGGGAACACATTCTTATCCTCTATGCAGGCAAGCAATGATTTTGTGGGAGACTGCTCTCAGTTTACAGCTAAATCTTCAGGCAAGGTTTCTGCCGAGCACAGAACTCCTTAGCAGATGTGTTGAGCAGACGAATTATGGATCCCCACGAGTGGAAATTGGATCCTCATGTATTTCAGAAATTGACAGTGTCATGGGCAACTCCAGACATAGATCTGTTCGCTTCTCCACTAAACTACCAGCTGCCAAAGTTTTGCACAAAAGGTTTCATCCCACAGCCTGGAAAGTGGATGCTCTTTCTTTCAATTGGAGCAATCTTCATGTGTATGCCTTTCCACCTCTGCCTCTCCTCCCAAAGGTACTCCTAAAGGTCAGACAGGACAAGCCAAAGATGATTTTAATAGCTCCAGATTGGCCTCGACAGCACTGGTACCCATTACTGAGAAGTCTGGTATGGGAACCTCCATGGCCTTTGCCTTCGATTCCACACCTGCTGTCTCAGGAGAACAGTCATTTACTCAATGTCAAACTTCACTCTCTTCACCTAACAGCCTGGCATATTCTGTTTTGAACCCTGGAGGGTCTCAACTTCCACAGCAAGTTTTGAATGTTATTTTAGAAGCCAGAAGGCCTAGTACAAGGAAAGTGTACGCAGATAAATGGAAGAGATTTTTATTTTGGAGTGCAGCAAAGGAATTTGATGTTTCTGAGCCTAATTTAAGTGTGGCTCTTCAATATCTTACTGAGTTACTGGACAAAGGTTTGTCCTTCTCTTCTATTAAGGTTCATGCTGCAGCAATTTCTGCTCACTATGACTGTGACCCACGATTGTTTTCTCATCCCTTGTTCAAGCAATTTCTTAGAGGGGCAAAGAATATAAGACCCCCACGTAGAGCTCCTACTCCTGCTTGGGATCTCAATTTTGTGTTGGAGAAACTCACTTTACAACCTTTTGAGCCTGCAGCTACTGCTGAGTTGAAATATTTATCATGGAAGACTGCTTTTTTGTTGGCCATTACCTCTGCAAGAAGGGTTTCTGAATTACAGGCCCTTATGGCAGTTGAGCCTTTCTTAATTTTCCATAAGGATAGGGTATCTTTGCGTACTAATCCTTCCTTTATGCCTAAAGTGGTTTCTAGTGTGGCTTTAAACCAAACTATTCATTTGCCTACTTTTTATGCAAATCCCCAAAATAAAGGGGAAAAGATTTTGCACACTTTAGATGTACACAGGCAGTTGCGATATTATTTGAGCAGAACTAAAGGGTTCAGGCAGTCTCAGCAGTTATTTGTTTCTTTTGCTTTGAGTTCTCAGGGCAAGCCTGTGTCAAAACAAACTATTTCTAAGTGGATTGGGTTTTGCATTGCTTTCTGTTATTCCCATCATGGTAAGGAGATTCCAGCTGGGATTAGGCCTCATTCCACTAGGGCTACTGCCACTTCGACAGCTTTTTAAAGGGGGGTGGCAACTAAGGATATTTTGGAGGCAGCTACTTGGAGTTCAGTGCATACTTTCTCTAAGCATTATCACCTTCCACTTTACTCTAAATCTAGGGCTGGTTTTGCCACTGCTATTTTACAGGGCATTTTGGCAGCTCCTGCTGCTTTATAGTTTTGCCATCCTCCCTTACCTCTGCTTTGGGATTCTACCCAAGTGTAAGGACTGCAGCAATGTGAGATGAAGAACATAGTACAGTTTTGTACCTACCATAAATGTAGATGTTCGAAGATCCACATTGCTGCAGTCCAATTTACCCTCCCTCCTTCCCCTCTGTAGTTAGAGGTGGTTGTGTGGGTTGGGTTGTAAATATTGTATTTATTGTATATATTGTACATATTATTAGTGCAGGGGTGGTTGGTTGGTTGTTTGCTGTCTTTTGGTTTTGACCTTTCTTTTGGGGTCTTCTGACATCTGGGGCAAGAAAAGACTGAGGATATGACGTCGGTCATGCGCATTTGTACCCTGACGTCCTGATGTCAGTCTAATGCGCCTTGACCGACGTCAGCCTTATACTTTGATATTCGGGCCGACCGAGGACAGCGGACTACCCAAGTGTAAGGACTGCAGCAATGTGGATCTTCGAACATCTACATTTATGGTAGGTACAAAACTGTACTTTTTCTGGGGATGACTTTCCAGAAGGGCATCTAGTGGGATATACAAGTTATTTACTGGAATCTTGGCCACAGCACCCAAAAGAACCCTAGACAACACAATGCTCAAACTTGAAATATTACAAAGCATGCATCTGGCTTTCTCAAATCATGGCTCTAATATCTAGACACATCTGCAAGTGCCCTGCATTGTGACCCAGACACTTCAGACAAAATACTGACAAGTCTATGTCATGTTACACAGTATCATTGTTAGTTAACAGCTGCAACAGGAGGACACAGATGAGGAGTCTGATGAAGACCAAACAGCTAAGGATCATCCTGGCAGACAGAGGTGTGCATAATATGCTATGGCCCTGGTTAAGAAGCAGAAGATAGCGCACACATTCACTACCTTAGTGAAAACGTAAGAAGTGAAGCACATACAAAAAGTAACAGTGATGCATGCGAAATTATCAGCATTTACTTACCCATGCAATGGTTGTGTTCTGTGACCATCAGAGTCAATCACAAAAAACAACTTTTAGCATCGGCATTAACCAGGGTAAATGATGAATCTATAAAGAAGTGATAAAAATGATTTCCGTCATATGAAAATATTGTAGATCAGTAACATAAAACATGGCTGAATTGTACGGGAACATCAGCAGTAATTCATGAGTTATAAATGCAACATACTAATCTGTAAAATGTATTTAAAATGTTTTTTTTTTCATGGCACATGGTATATACAGCCTGTACATTAAGCCAAAACACACCTAATTTAAAACAACACCCACAACGTTAACTCATATTTCACAATCATCCACAATGGTACATTAGCAAACATACTTACACATCCTTAAGAAATACAAAATATAACATTAATAGGGTTTTAGGTATGTGTTTGAGTGTATGTGAGTATGTTTGGAAGTTTTATGTGTGGGTTAGGGTAGGCAGGTAAAAGTATGAGTGTTTAAGTGTTGCAAGTGGTGGTGTTTGTATATTTGTGATGTGTGTGTGGGAGCGTACTGTAGAGCGTCTAGTGGTGAGTTTGCTGTCTTTTTCTGTTTGGTGTGATCCTGGTGTTAGTATATATTCGTTGAGAGGGTATGTTGGGTGCTACCCCCCACATGGGGGGAGCAAGGGGGCTTGCCCCCCCACTTATATGTTGTGTAGGTTTTTTGGTTTGTGTTTTTATGTTTGTGTGTGTTTTGTTTGTTGATTTATTGTAGTGTGGTTAGGATACTGTATGCCTTGTGTGGTGTATGTTGTGTTTGTGTTTGCGATTTTGTGTTTCGCGGTTTGGGGCATTTGGGGATTTTAAGATTTCAACTTTATGGTCTCAAGATATTGAAATTTGAGATTTCAGTATTTCGAGATTGTAAAGTGGAACTATATATATATATATATATATATATATATATATATATATATATATATATATATATATATATACTGGGTCTGCCCAATACACACATAATAGTTGCCCAGCATAGACACCCCAAAAGTGACCGGGGTAATCCCAGCAGTAATTCCTAACTATTAGGGCTGTATTACCAAGAACACTACTACAAATGCAATAAAGATCACACACCCTACATAATAATCATTTGAGCTTGAGCAGAATAGAAAGTGCAACTTAGTATGATTAAAACAAGCATCTGACATAGCAAGTGCTAGCTATTCACTCTTTGTATCAGACACAGGCAACCTTAAGTATAATCATAGAAGGGCTTGTAATCTATGACTTTCTGTAAAAGCTGTGATCCATGTTGATGGAGGGCCTGCATTGTAACTTTATTCTCAGGATCTGAGAATGCAGGTTTACATGGAATAGATTTTTTTCTGTGCCATATCCATGTATAGGAGTAAAAAAATATATATATATATATATATATAATTAAAATCAGCAGGGACTGCCAAGAAAATAAATTCAGTAGGGACTGCCAAGAAAATAAATATGCATTTATTCAGGCATCATTAAAAACATATGCATAACTGATTTATATGAATACATACATCTAATACACAAGTGTAAATCCCCCCAGGAATTGACAGACCTGAATAAGAATGAAGGAATTTCTTTTTTCCAGAATGTATACCAGCATTACCAATGAACTGAGTATATGAAATGACAATTGTACCAAAACATTTGCTTTCTATAGTCAGTCAGCTGTTAACAATGCTAAGGACATGTGGACAGAACAATATTTTTGTATGCATTACAAGTGACTGAGTCATTTTTAATAACAACCATTAACCCCCTTTATAAAAAGGAATTTGCAAATTGTAGACTGAACTCAGTTAATAATGAACAACAAAGACCCCTATGAAACAACTAGTCTCCACAACCTACACTAGCAAACACATATGTCAACGACACAACCTCCTAATGAGGTACCTATGGGAAAAATGCAGACATAACTCAATTTTCCCAGAAAAAAAATAAAATCATATTTGTGCAACTATTGTAAAGAAGCATCACACACCTTGACATGATTAGAGTAAATCATGATTTAATTTGCCAAAAGTAATGAAATTGCAGAAGTTGAACAACAGTGTCTGAAGTTGGACTATCGAAGTAATACTTTCTCTTCTGTGCTAGAACTTCCCCAGCCCCAGGTTTTCTTATAATGTGTGAATTAACCCCTCTAGAAATGGTGAATATATAAATCAGGTGTCAAGTTCTTATCATTAATGAATCATTCAATCTGCTTGATGCACTGTGCAGATAAACATGGTGTGAGGACATATGTGAACACACACACTAGCAGTACAAAAGTTAATATTGAGAAGCGTGCTAGCTACTAGCTTGCTAGTGTGACACATTAGCAATAGTGCACAAATTTAAGTTTTTAACACTCCTGACACTTTGATGTACACTTAGAGATGGTATGTCAGAGAGAACAGACTTACCAAAAAAATTTGAGATTGCATTGACTTACTGAGATAGCCTTTATACAAATTTTATGAATATATGCTTAAAAGGAAACTGCCTCTGAGTGAGTACAAAGTTTGTGCATGTTATATGAAGTACATAGAACTTAGGCATACAAACAGAAAATTTCTAAATAAATGTAAATCATAATGCAATCATTTTACACATGTATCAAAAGAGAATACTGCTTGAAAAGAAAAGGGAAGAACACACTCTTGTTTTGCATATATTTGTTTTTAGTGTGACATGATTTCTGGTGCAGATATAACATTCATCTTGATATTACTTTGAAATGGCAAAGGACATCTTTGAGGAAATGTTTATATTGTTCCACAGATGGAAAGTCTTAAAGGAATATTATAGTTTGAGTATATCTGCAACACTTTTCTTGCCCCATAAATACCTCAGTTCACATTTTATGGGGAAAAAATTGTGAGTTTTTGGCTTTGGCCATATTAGTGTGCTGCCCCTCACACTGCTCTGCTTATCCTTGCTGCATTATGGAAAGAAAGGCTGTGAGCATTTTGAGGAGACCATTATTATTATATACTGAACAGGCTGTAGAGTTGAATGTACACCAGAAAGGGTGTTTCAGCTGTAACGACTTTTATGAAGTATGCTGCACACAAAGTTCCTTGCTTCATAGTGTTTCCCTAGTCCCTTCAAAAGTGTTTATTTTGGCACCTGACATTTGCCTTCTCTTGTGGTGTGATCAGCTGTCGCTTATGTGTATAACCTGTCATTGTGTATTGGCAAGGGTTTGAATCCAGCATCAGGTCTCAAATTATAAACACTCTAAATTTTGCCTATGGATTCATGCATGCATCTGTGATTCCATCAGCAGTAACATGCTTGGTCCCTAATGTGGTTCATAATCAGCCAAAACCCAGTCTTATCTTCCCAGAAATAAGTGCATGGTACTTTATCAAATCATGGATTCATGGGGTAACAATTATAGCACACTAGGCACATTTTAAAAGTATTGTACTATACACACTGAAAGAGATAGGATGAATTATTTTGCATTGCTATGCATTTTCTCAAGTCTTTTAGGTATGACTCATAATTGTATGCTATCAAGTAGTAGCTGCTGTATTCAATGATGTCATACAAGCAAATACAATTGCATAAGGAGCAGTACAGCATGTCTTAAATCCCTGGACAGTCACCAAATATGAGGACAGTCTAAGTAATCACCTGCATAATCCATATAATGAGGACTTTACTGCAATTATCATGACAAATGTGTAAATCATAGCACCAAAAACTAACATGACACATGTTCTGTAATGGATCAGAATCATAACTGTGTATACGTATATACTCCTTGTTTGCATGATGCTTGGCATGGAGTGCCATAGAGTAATGTTAATTCCTGTTCTATGTTCAAAACCTAAAAAAAAAAATAACAGTTATGTATATGCTAATACTTTCTCATCAGACACACAAATGAGCTTGTTAGCATTGCACATTAGGAACAGGTTTGGACAAAATAAAAATAATAATGTGAGTGGCTTATTTTTCTGGCTTGTTGTAGTCAAGATTTGACGAGTTCACTGTGATGATGTCTAATGGCTACATTACATAACTTATGTTTGCAGTCCAACATATTATACTTGCAAATGATGTATTAAGTTGTGTACATTCATATGGTTGACCTACACATTTTTTGTTTACATTGCATATTGTCAAACATGATGAAATATTGACAGTGATGCCCCAAATGATGATTTGCATACAGTTACCCTATGCTGAACAGTTAGAAATTCTTGCTTGCCAATCCACTGTTTCACAACTGTGATTATCATCAATACACCATAATGTAAAACATCATCAATGCACCATAATGTGAAACAGCTGCATCTCACTCACACTACTGCAATGTCCATGAATGATAGGATATATAACTTATATGAATAATATGTAATTACTTGTGATCAGCACATTGCCTTTTTCTGCTTGTCAAGAGCTATTATTTTTCAACCAGTTTTTTCTGCAATGCATTGATGAGGCCATCCTTAGAAATGTGCAGTATCTCACATTTAAAGTCAGATTTCTCCTGTGGTGCTTGTAGTTAATGCAAAGCACTCTAAAGTATGTGTGTGGGTAGGTGTCCTAATAAAGCAGTGATTAAGTAACATGAGTGTGCATGTTTCTGTAATGGTACATAAGACTGGCTTCACTCATGCATTTGATGTGGACATTTCCACGTAGGAAAAACATTTAAACCAGGAGATAACATTGTCTCTGTAACACTCTGAGGGGTTCATCCTTTCATATGTGTTCTCACAATTAAGACTTCTCTTGTGGCACTTGTGATTGATACTGTGTATTCTAGATTGTGTAATTAATTAAGTAGGTGTTTTGAATCCAGCAGTAACTAACTAGTATCTCACATTTAAAGTCAGATTTCTCCTGTGGTGCTTGCAGTTAATGCAAAGCACTCTAAAGTATGTGTGTGGGTAGGTGTCCTAATAAATCAGTGATTAAGGAACATGAGTGTGCATGTTTCTGTAATAGTACATAAGACTGGCTTCACTCATGCATTTGATGTGGACATTTCCATGTAGGAAAAAACATTTAAACCAGGAGATAACATTGTCTCTGTAACACTCTGGGGGGTCATCCTTTCATATGTGTTCTCACAATTAAGACTTCTCTTGTGGCACTTGTGATTGATACTGTGTATTCTAGATTGTGTAATTAATTAAGTAGGTGTTTTGAATCCAGCAGTAACTAACTAGTGTGTGTGTGTGTGTGTGTGTGTGTGTGTGTGTGTGCGTGTGCATGTGTGTGTGTATGTGTGTGTGTATGTGTGCGTGTGCTTGTGTATGTGTGTGTGTGTGTGTGTGTGTGTGTGTGTGTGTGTGTGTGTGTGTGCGTGTGTGCATGCAGGCATGTGTGCGTGTGTGTGTGCATGTGTGTGTGCGTGTGTGTGTGTGTGTGTGTGTGTGTGTGTGTGTGTGTGTGTGTGTGTGTGTGTGTGTGTGTGTGTGCATGTGTGTGAGAGAGTGTGTGTGTGTGTTTGTCTCTAGTGCTATGCAGGAATGGCCAGATGTATGTATAAAGTGGAACAGGGCACCACTTTCTTTCCCTTTTTGCACGCACATCTCCCTTGTCAAACCATGGCTGTGTTATCCTTTCAGATTTAGACAATTTCAGAATTATAATCAAAATTCTCGTGTAGTGCTTGTGACTCATGCAATATTGTCTAGCTAGTGATCTTTTTAGGTAGACAATTCTAATTCACACATTAATCCATAAATACAGTTGTATCAGAGTGTGTGTGTGTGAATCTGCATATAGGTAGGAATATTGTTACCTAGAGGTCTGATGCATAGTCATAGAGGGATATTCCCCTACTTCCTATGTTATACCAAACAACTGCTTTGTTAAACACTGATGGGCCCATTTGTTGAAATGTGATTTATCTCATCCTTGTAATAAGTCTTCTTCTGTGTCATCATGAAATGATACAATGTTCTCTAGCTTGTAGACTTAGGCATGAGTTTGAATCTGGAATTCTCTTAAGTATTGTGCATGGGTGTGCTTCTAAAGTCACAGGGATGACTGGATTATGCAAAACATGTGGTTGTGTAAATCTACAGTCATGCAAAATACTGGCACAAAAAGACAAGCCTTGCACCCCTATGATGATGCCATGCCTTCAAATATGCTCTGTTTCAGAACTGTAGTAAAACATCTCCTGTGGTACATGCATGCCATGCAATATCCCATGGCTTGTGTACTCAGCTAGGTGAATGTTAAATCAGCAGTAACTCAGTAGTATGTGACTCTAGTGCTAGGAATGAATGATGTCTACCACAGTTTTAATGTGTACAATTACAGGGGGAGAGAGGTCCCCCATTAGCTTCATTTCCTTTTAGCTGAAAGAACTGTTTTGAAGCACAATGATGTCATGTCTTCAAGTGTGTTCTGCCTCATAGTTGTGGTGCAACTTCATCTGTGGCTTGTGTGGTTAATATACAGTTTTGTAGACTATAAACCTACATAGGCAGCTGTTCAAATCCAGCAAAGGACAACATAATGTGAGTGCACTGACATAAAATATTGACACATGAACTATTGTATCAAGTTCTTTATATCCCTTTTCATTCTAATTCAACCCTTTAAGGAAATTATAACATTCAAATAAGTGTTATTTGATCTTTGTGAGAGAGTTCTTGTATGGTGCACACAGTTAATGCTGACTTCTATAGTGTCTGTCTTTAGATAGGCATTGGCTGAAATCTGGGAATGTATATGTGCAAAACATTATTGATGGATGATGATGACGTACCCGGAAATCAGTGATATGGCTAAATTACATTTGTGTAAACACTAAGATTGTTAAATCCATTTACTCCATCAGAATAATTTGCATTGTATACATGACCATCAAAAGCCTTTCTTAGTTCACACCTTGAGGTGTGTCCTTTCTGACACCTGCCCAGTGTGATCTCCTGTGGCAAGCATAGTTAATAGACAAATCTGTAGAGTGTGGATAATGATTTGTAGCGTTTTCAATCTGATAAGTTGACCAACAGGACTGACTTAGCTAAAGAATAGTGAAATGTAACAGGACTACAGTTTTTAGGTTAGAGACTTCATGTTAGGATAGCCCTAACCATTCAAAAAGGTTACTGATGTAATCCCTTCAAGAGTGTTTTGCATGAGACTGCAAATATGCTTCTTTCTGTGGTGTCAGTGGTTGATTCACCACTCTCTGAGGTCTGACCTCAAGCATGTGATTGAGTCTGGCAAGATGTAACTGCTGAGTATGGTAGGCATTTGCTTACAGGTATTATTTTTTCCCAGAGAATACTGATCTGTATTGCATGACTTGATGCAAACATGTATGTATACTTTGTATTATTTTGTTCACAATATAGGGCTTTAAAGGCAATAATGGCTTATTCATCAGTTCTTAATGTGTGCCATGCTGCATAGTTATCATAAGGTGTGACTGGACTTATGTTATGATAGTTTCTTTGTGTTTTTGGTGGGTGGTTGATGTTATTGTATTCATTGCTGTACTTTCTTATTGGCATGCCCAATATGATGTAGTAGAGACACGTCATTTAGCACAAAGCAGATTAAGGAATTAATGTTATGACACAGTTCTTGTCATTTGTTCTTCTTTGTCAAAAGTAATTGAAGCAGCCTGTGGAAGCTTTTCTAATGTCTGTACAATGGAGTTATTGACATACACATGGAGGATAACTGCATTTGTTACAGGCCAGTATACAGTTGGTGTATGTGAAATGTAAATTTTCAAGAGGCACTCACTAATATATGCTAATATCTCACTTGGTTGTGATTCATGCTACAGTACTGTCATACAGATGATGTACAATGTGACTCTATACTGTATTCACACGTGTAATTTGATAGACTTTAGTATTTTAATATGCGTGGCATGGGAGATGAAGCAGGGAGGACACACATTATATGATTGATTATACTCACACAAATATATCAGAATTAATTATAACATGACAGCTAATGCATTTACCCTGCAACTGATATCATTATACAATACAGCTGGAATGTAAGTTTATTTGACCCAAGCCTTGCATTGCTTACTGATCCATTTGCGATATTTGTATCATACACATACACCAATGCATAGGGATTTACTGACATTCCTATACACCCAACTCAAATGTCAAGGGACTGATTACACATGAGTTTTGCCCTGATTTGTGTGCATGTTAGTATATATCATATATCCATACCTCTAATTTTGCAAGTACATACATCTCACATCTGCTGCAGTTAGACAACTGTAAGCATATATAGCAGAACACTATTCTGTTAATATACTGTTCAATAGGACAGTTTGGTATATGTGCCATATCCTTCTATATTGCAATACATACATACAGAGCATGTATGAATAGTCACAATTTCTACCATTCACAGCAAGCAGGTTGCTGTCACAAATGCCTGCTTCCTGAATTAATGCTAGTACTGGAATGATTTCACGTGTGTATGATTCATCTTAGAATGCTCACATTTTTATAGGAATGTACATTTCCATTATAACTTCATTATTTTTTCTTCATGCATACAAAGCAATGAACGGGGTGCAATTCTTTAAGTTATATGTATGTTCTAGCATCAGTAATGTTATGTAAGTTATTTCTTTTGAGTATTCTCACAGTATATATCCTAGTGGCAGTGTAGTTCCATAAATCTGTACCACTTGTGTAGATAGGCATACTCAATGTATTCCAATATTTTTTCTGAGCATATCTCAGAAAATGTACATATGCATACTAAATTTACTCCAGTATTGGCATACTAAGTGTACTCCAATATTTTTTTCTGAACATATCTTAGAAAATGTAGAGGGGAAACAGTACATCATTCTTAAAGCTGTCTAAAGTACTGTATTATGTACATTCCTATGCAAAACATGTTTTCCTAAGACAGGTTTACCTATAAAATAGCCTTTTTATGGTGACATGTGGCAATGACTCACAATAAAAGTCTCTTTTTGAAGTGCATAGGGCAGCTGTTTGAGAGCTGAGTACATTTTTTAATGATAGGTGGGCTACAGCATAATGTTTGTTATAACGGATAACTTCCTGGATATCCAAGTGATGTGCCCTACCTGCAGTATATGTAACATCCCCAATGTATCTGATTTCCTTGACAACTGTTATCTTACCTCTTCAGTTCATTTTACATGTATCATATTTACTCCCTTTGTTACATTGTAGCTGTGTCCCTCTCACATCTTTTTGTCAGCATTTCGTTTATATTATATAGATATGTACCTGAATGCACAGTTAATAATTATTATAAGTGATGTTTGTGCGTTAACATATTTATATATAACTGCATATTCCTCATTAAGATCCCTTTGCCTCTTAATTATGTAATTGAAATTGCCCTTGTCTTGTATTGTACCATCCAAGCATGCTTGCTTACTGAGGTTGTGCTTATTTACAACCTGTTGATTACACTGAGTGTGCAAACCTACCTACATCTCAATGTGGCCACTAGCAAGTACTTTGGCCAGGAACAGGTGCTGTTCAATGTGGAAGGTTTCTTTGCGGCTTGCATATTTGTTGAGCATTGCTGCTCATTGCACTAACATAAAGAAACTGTCAGGGTTTAGCGCAACAAGTACAAGCTTGTTAATAAATCCTCGGGATATTTGTGAGTAGTGTAGCCTCTGGTTTGGCAGCTGTGTCATCACCAGTAGCATGACTCATTTGCAGTGCATCCGGCAACACTGGATGTGGCTGCCCATCTCCAAGGTGCTCATTCTCTGCTAGGAAGAATAAAAGTTAGATGTACAGTTTGTATGTATGTGCGTGTGGGTGTGTGTGTGTGTGTGGGGGGGCACTATCCCTACAGGAAAATTAAGATAAAACTTATTCCAGGATGTTAGAGACTTCATGTTAGGATAGCCCTAACCATTCAAAAAGGTTACTGATGTAATCCCTTCAAGAGTGTTTTGCATGAGACTGCAAATATGCTTCTTTCTGTGGTGTCAGTGGTTGATTCACCACTCTCTGAGGTCTGACCTCAAGCATGTGATTGAGTCTGGCAAGATGTAACTGCTGAGTATGGTAGGCATTTGCTTACAGGTATTATTTTTTCCCAGAGAATACTGATCTGTATTGCATGACTTGATGCAAACATGTATGTATACTTTGTATTATTTTGTTCACAATATAGGGCTTTAAAGGCAATAATGGCTTATTCATCAGTTCTTAATGTGTGCCATGCTGCATAGTTATCATAAGGTGTGACTGGACTTATGTTATGATAGTTTCTTTGTGTTTTTGGTGGGTGGTTGATGTTATTGTATTCATTGCTGTACTTTCTTATTGGCATGCCCAATATGATGTAGTAGAGACACGTCATTTAGCACAAAGCAGATTAAGGAATTAATGTTATGACACAGTTCTTGTCATTTGTTCTTCTTTGTCAAAAAGTAATTGAAGCAGCCTGTGGAAGCTTTTCTAATGTCTGTACAATGGAGTTATTGACATACACATGGAGGATAACTGCATTTGTTACAGGCCAGTATACAGTTGGTGTATGTGAAATGTAAATTTTCAAGAGGCACTCACTAATATATGCTAATATCTCACTTGGTTGTGATTCATGCTACAGTACTGTCATACAGATGATGTACAATGTGACTCTATACTGTATTCACACGTGTAATTTGATAGACTTTAGTATTTTAATATGCGTGGCATGGGAGATGAAGCAGGGAGGACACACATTATATGATTGATTATACTCACACAAATATATCAGAATTAATTATAACATGACAGCTAATGCATTTACCCTGCAACTGATATCATTATACAATACAGCTGGAATGTAAGTTTATTTGACCCAAGCCTTGCATTGCTTACTGATCCATTTGCGATATTTGTATCATACACATACACCAATGCATAGGGATTTACTGACATTCCTATACACCCAACTCAAATGTCAAGGGACTGATTACACATGAGTTTTGCCCTGATTTGTGTGCATGTTAGTATATATCATATATCCATACCTCTAATTTTGCAAGTACATACATCTCACATCTGCTGCAGTTAGACAACTGTAAGCATATATAGCAGAACACTATTCTGTTAATATACTGTTCAATAGGACAGTTTGGTATATGTGCCATATCCTTCTATATTGCAATACATACATACAGAGCATGTATGAATAGTCACAATTTCTACCATTCACAGCAAGCAGGTTGCTGTCACAAATGCCTGCTTCCTGAATTAATGCTAGTACTGGAATGATTTCACGTGTGTATGATTCATCTTAGAATGCTCACATTTTTATAGGAATGTACATTTCCATTATAACTTCATTATTTTTTCTTCATGCATACAAAGCAATGAACGGGTGCAATTCTTTAAGTTATATGTATGTTCTAGCATCAGTAATGTTATGTAAGTTATTTCTTTTGAGTATTCTCACAGTATATATCCTAGTGGCAGTGTAGTTCCATAAATCTGTACCACTTGTGTAGATAGGCATACTCAATGTATTCCAATATTTTTCTGAGCATATCTCAGAAAATGTACATATGCATACTAAATTTACTCCAGTATTGGCATACTAAGTGTACTCCAATATTTTTTTCTGAACATATCTTAGAAAATGTAGAGGGGAAACAGTACATCATTCTTAAAGCTGTCTAAAGTACTGTATTATGTACATTCCTATGCAAAACATGTTTTCCTAAGACAGGTTTACCTATAAAATAGCCTTTTTATGGTGACATGTGGCAATGACTCACAATAAAAGTCTCTTTTGAAGTGCATAGGGCAGCTGTTTGAGAGCTGAGTACATTTTTAATGATAGGTGGGCTACAGCATAATGTTTGTTATAACGGATAACTTCCTGGATATCCAAGTGATGTGCCCTACCTGCAGTATATGTAACATCCCCAATGTATCTGATTTCCTTGACAACTGTTATCTTACCTCTTCAGTTCATTTTACATGTATCATATTTACTCCCTTTGTTACATTGTAGCTGTGTCCCTCTCACATCTTTTTGTCAGCATTTCGTTTATATTATATAGATATGTACCTGAATGCACAGTTAATAATTATTATAAGTGATGTTTGTGCGTTAACATATTTATATATAACTGCATATTCCTCATTAAGATCCCTTTGCCTCTTAATTATGTAATTGAAATTGCCCTTGTCTTGTATTGTACCATCCAAGCATGCTTGCTTACTGAGGTTGTGCTTATTTACAACCTGTTGATTACACTGAGTGTGCAAACCTACCTACATCTCAATGTGGCCACTAGCAAGTACTTTGGCCAGGAACAGGTGCTGTTCAATGTGGAAGGTTTCTTTGCGGCTTGCATATTTGTTGAGCATTGCTGCTCATTGCACTAACATAAAGAAACTGTCAGGGTTTAGCGCAACAAGTACAAGCTTGTTAATAAATCCTCGGGATATTTGTGAGTAGTGTAGCCTCTGGTTTGGCAGCTGTGTCATCACCAGTAGCATGACTCATTTGCAGTGCATCCGGCAACACTGGATGTGGCTGCCCATCTCCAAGGTGCTCATTCTCTGCTAGGAAGAATAAAAGTTAGATGTACAGTTTGTATGTATGTGCGTGTGGGTGTGTGTGTGTGTGTGTGGGGGGGCACTATCCCTACAGGAAAATTAAGATAAAACTTATTCCAGGATGTGCAGATTTTGGGATGGTATAGTTTCTTAGAAGAAATGCTTACTTTTACAGGTGTGTAGTATATAATGGACTTTTACTGATGGTTCATAATAATGGTAATTGTTCTCACAGTGAAGAATAACAATTTTAGCTATAACTTGAACATGTAATTTAGCAATCTTTAATATCAAGAATACTCTTTGCATTTACAAATTTCATAACAGTTATGTACATCTGAAGAGCAACACAATTCCAATATTCTATTTGGAATACATTTTCTTTTACGTTTCTAATGACTTAATCACTCTGTAGTGCATTGTTATCATTTTACTATAGACCCAGGTATCAGCCCACATACATCTAGTACACATTCAGTCATGTCTTAATGTCTTTTCTTTTTAATTTATGTTCTAAAATGTCATTATAATGGATAATGCAGTCTTTGCAGGTGAGTGAAGTTCTATGTGGCTGCAGAGATACAAAGGAAAACTTATCAGTAAAATGTATTAACAAGAGTATAACTGATGTGAAGGACAGATACTGATAACAGACTTCATAATGCATTTCCTATAAGTATTAAAAAAAGAAAAGATTTATGTTAATACACTGTTGTTCCAGCTGACGTTAGCACTGTATAGCTTCTTACTGCACAGACAGCACTAATGCATCACTTCTGCCTTACTAGGCTACAGAGTTGCCTTGTACACTTCATATATGGTAATAACAACTATCATGAGCAAAGGCCATCTCATTTATGTTAGGATATATGCTTTATGAATTGATAAATCTTTTCTGGGCAACCAGCAGAAAATTAAAAGCTGGATTTTTAGATAAGCTACGCTTTTATACTTAAAGGGACATAAAAGCATACAGGAAAAATATTTTAACTTTTATCTCCTAAATAAAAACACTCTACACAGCTTACTTGTTCTGTTATATTAATTTCAGCTTCATTGGGTCAACCTTAAGTTTGTGAACAAACACAGTATTATAACAAATGCTATGCTTTGAAGCAGTTTGGATGACTGGTTACTGTTATATACTGCTATGCATGGACGTCTGTACAAAATTACTTCTATGCTACAGATTGGTGAAAAAAGTGATGCAGGGAGAGAGAGAGACAGACAGACAGAGTCAGGACAAATTGGTAGATAGTTACTCAAAGTTTATAAAAAAAAGTTTACATTAGGTTTCAGGGAATAATCTGAAGTGCTTTGTATCTCTAGTACCTGGGTTCATTTCTTACAATGTCTAAATATATTATTTGACTGATATAGTAATTTAACCAAACTAAAGCCACTGGAACATATCTTAAAAGGCTGTGGAAATTACTAAGGCAACACGTTGGACTGAAAAAACATATGTCGCACTTATTCAGCTTTTGCTTTGCATTTTATCTGGTCAGTACGTCTGTAAGTTTATTGCTGCCAAAGCTGGTAGTTTGGGTCTGTTTTCCACACCATATAACAGATACTACTAGAGTAAAGCCAGTAGAATTCTGTCTAAGGAAACAGTTTTTTACAACAGCATAACAGGTGGCTTTACACAAGGATATCACCAAATCATTAATATCAAAATCAGATTGACTATATATTTTTTGTCAGAAATGGAAGATCTCTGTGCAGCCGGCAAAAATAAGACTCACATCTGAGTGTTGCTAAGACCATAACCATGGCATTGCAAATGTTTGGTAAAAAATAAAGAAAATAGAAACGATCAAACCCAACAAGGTACAAACTCAACAGTAATTCATATGAATGTAGAGTGGAAGGGAAGAACAGATTTAAGTTACTAACTTGGTAAACAGAGTGCCTGAAGACCTAAGAATAGAAGTTTAAATGTTCAGGAGGCAGCAATAAAAATATTCTAACTAGACAAAAGATTATATAGGCAAAATGAGTGTCTATAGAGACTGTAGAACTGATAACGAAAGAAAAAGAGGAAAAGGCAAAATGAAGGTAGTGAAGCTATGTCAAAATGGATGCAGGGCTCCATAGAACAGCAAGAAGATGTACGGAGGAATATTTAAATGTGCAGTGGAAAAAATGGAACCAGATAAAATAAAAAAGATAAGAGATCTCAAGAAGGACATCAGGAAGACTGATAAAATTAAAGTCCATTTCCATGCATAAATGGGCATGATGAAAGACAAGAATGGGAGTAACCCACAGAAGCCATTAAGGTGTCAGGAATATAGAGAAGATCTACACAAGAAGAACTCAATTTGCACTGACAAATACATTGGCATGTTCTATAATTTTGACTTAGATACCTTAGGGAATAAAGTTAAATTTTGTCCTAGAAAGTCTTGCTAATTACCAGGCTGAGGAAGAGATTAAATTCCAGCTGCACTGCATAAAATCTTAAACAATGATGCAATTAGTGTTGCTCAAAAGTTACCAATAAATCTGCAAAATACAACAGTTGCCATTAGATTAGAAAAGGTCACCTTATATTTCATTCTCTAGAAAAGGCTAAAATAATCAAACAATCACATTTATTTCACATGCTAGCAAGGTATTGCTTGAGATGCTGCAAGCTAGGCTCCAGCAGCATATAGCTCAAGTGCTACTGGATATAAATGTTGTTTTTTAGAAAAGAAAGAGGCACCAGGGCTCAAACTGTCAACAGCTAGTGAGTAATACAGAAAGAAGGGAGTTCCAGGAAAATATTTACTTCTGTTGTACTGACTGCTCTAAACTCTTTGTCTGTATGCATGTGGCAAACACTAACACGTTCTTAGAGAACTGGTTGTTCTACATCATTTCATTTGCCTCATGAGGAACCATATACAGATTAAGAATCAACAGTTATAGTCAAATATGGAATAACTGATTGGTTCAGAATTAGAAAAGGAGTGTGACAACATTTGTAATTTCACCCTGCTTATTCAATTTAAAGACTGACTATTTCATGCAAAATGTTGAGATGAATGGATCAATGCTGGAATCAAATTTGTTGGGAGAAATATTAACAATCTCAGATATGAAGGTGATACCACTCTTTTAGCTGAAATGAAAGTAACAAAAATTGGTTTCAACTCAACATTAGGGGAAAAAAGCTAAACTTACATCTTCAAGCCCTACAGATAATGAGCAAATAGATTGATAAGAAATGGAAGTAGTGAGACATTTCATTTTCCTGGGTTTAAAATATCTGTTGATGGTGACTGCAGCCATCAAATTAAAAATCACTTGATTCTGAGGAGAAATGTTATGAAAGATATTAAAGAGCAAAGATATCACATTGTCAACAAAGGTCCACATTAAAACTATAGATTTGCCGGAAGTGACTCATAGCTATGAGATTTGGGCTATAAGGTTTTGTACCAGAAAGTCATCAATTTTGAACTTTAAAATTAGAGAAAACTATTGAGAATTGTGTGGACTGCAAAAAACCTGGATCAATCGATACCTAAGATAATAAACACAGCCTGCTCACTGGAAGGTCTAACAAGAAAACTGAAGCAACAATTCCATTGTTAGACATGTCCTCACATATAAGTATCATTTGGTCATCTTTATTTATTTATACCACATTTAATTTGGCCACATAATGCAAAGGCAAAATTCATGGGGTTACAAAAATCATGCTGGGAAATATCAAAGGCAAAAGAAAGAGGGTACAAGTAAGGTCACAATGAATATATCACATTACTGAAGTAATGAATATGAACTTGCAAGTATTGAAATAAACAGTTGTCTGACACGTCTGATATCCTAACGTTATCAAAGTCATTAAAATCTGGAGTTGATAAAATGGCTATGCAACAACATCAGAGATGTTTTCTGGGCAAGATACTTGGATGCAAACTTATGACTAGCATTTTCTGATTTTAGGAACAAAGCAAGGGTACAAAGAAGGCTATTTATACATTTGCTTATTTTTGTCAACTTCACAATACTGAATGATAGGATCACAGATTCTATCTGAATCTACAAAACAAAGACTGAGGTGGAATTTGAGTCTGGGATTTTGTTGAAGATAAAACCAATGCTCCTCTCTTTGCAGGGAGCTTTGGTACCTGTGTCTCTTACTAATTTAAACAAATCTAATGATGTTGCATGGCAGATAAATGTGAATTCTCCCTAAAGCAATATCCTTTGAAGTCCTTTGAATTTTTTGTACTAAGATACATATTCAGAATTACTGCCACAATCAATGTTTATTACCATGTTTTGCAGCTGTCCATGTATGCCCACCTCAATTTGATTATCAAGCAGCAGTTCTAAAGGCACACACATATATATATGTATATATATATATATATATATATATATATATATATATATATATATATATATATACATACACATATATATATATATATATAAATATATATATATATATATATATATATATATATATATATATATATATATATATATATATATATATATATATATATATATATATATATACACATAAACAACGGGCAAAAAGATCAGACAAACCATTTAGTAAAAATTGCAAGAAAAACCCAGCCAAGCTAGAATTTTCACCATGTGATACCTTAAACCTCTTGTATTGGAGGCCTGTGGAATATATGCAAATGACCCCTTAATTTATGGTGTCACACACTGAAAATTTTAGCTTGGTTATAGCTATCTGTCCTATCTATCTATCTATCTATCTATCTATCTATCTATCTATCTATCTATCTATCTATCTGTCTGTCTATCTATCTACCTATCTATCTAACAGCAACCTCTCTTTTGATCACCACATTGCCACTGTGGTCAGAAAGTCCTTCTATGTGGTACATCTCATTACTAAGGGTTTTGCATCCAGGAAGAAAGAAGTCATTGGACTAGGCTTTTAAAGGCTCCAGGGCCATTAGCCTAGTACACACCTATGAACTTCTGAACATATCTATATCTCTTTCTGTCTGTCTATCTATCTATCTATCTATCTATCTATCTATCTATCTATCTATCTATCTATCTAGCTATCTAGCTATCTAGCTATCTTTCTGTCTATATGTCCCTCTATCTGTCTATTTATTTATTACAAAGATAATGCAATAATATACAAGAAAATTAAAAGACATGACTTATCACCTCTACAGATTAATAATTAATATTGCTAAAAGTGGCATATCCCCCAATGAATGCAGTTCTGTTGAAAAAAGTCTTTGAAAAGTTATGCAGCTGTGTAACAAATCCAGTGCAATGATATGCACCCTACTGCAATAGATGCAGCTTAATTTGTTGATTGAAGGAAGAAAGAGACAGAAGATAGTGAAAGACACTGAGTGGCCAATTCAAAACAGTAAGAAATAAGTGACAAAAGCATATGTCAATTGATACAAGTAAATAAAGAGCGATAAACAAGGTACAAATGTCAAGAGTCCAAATATCTGAGACTTTTGAGTAATGTTTAACTAAAATAAGTGGAAAGATTAGTTTGCAGTGGTCCATATAATGGAGTTTTTACACCAGCATGCTGACCAGAAAAAACAAAAAAAAACAAATCCTTGATAAATTGGTGGCCACCCTGCCTTTTTGGCTGAATGATAATGATGACGTTTCATTCTTATAGCACCAATATAGTGATAGATTCAATTTTGCATTGTCGAGAGTTTTAGGTTGTTTCCAAAAAAAGAGCAACAGTGATGGGAAGGGAGTGTTCAAGAGACAGAAGAGGGACTGCTTTGTCTATTGCAAGCCTGGCCTGTTTTGTGAATAGGTTGCTGCTGGTATTGCAAGTACAAATCACTGATGCTATTATTTTTTTACTCTCCTTATGTATGTGGGTTGTGAAAGTAAGTGATGAATCCAGACTAATCCCAAGGCATTTTGTAGTTTGCATTACATTCATAGAGGGCTATTAGATCCAGTAAAGTTCCAGTTGTCATTGTAGGAAATAAGGTGTTTATAATTTCCAAAAACGTTTATTCGGTTTCACACTTCAGGTAGGGAAAAAATGAGTGGCACATGGATGGTTACAGGTGAGCTGCGTACTTCCATAATAACAATGGCATCACCATATAGGAGCATATTACCTGCCCTCCTTGGCATGATGAAGGCATTAATGGAGCTGATAAAGAGCAATTGTCCAAAGTCTGAGCTTTGTCACATGATAGATGATGCAGGACAGAGAGAAAATTGTGAATGGAAGAAGACATTTTTAAAGAATATTGTATACAGGTAATCAGAGAACCATTTTAATGAGGTAGTGATGAGGCAATACAGAGAGTGTTCTTTAAGCAGCAGTGAATGGTTTACAAGGTCAAATACCTTGGAGAGGTATATGACAATGGCCCCAGTGAGGTTCCCTGAGTAAACTGCATGTTGGACTGAATCAGTGAGAAAGACCAGAGCTGTGTTAGTGCATTGTCCTATCCGATATCTATGCTGATAGCTAGACACAAGGCCATATGACTCAATATGATTCTGCAACTGAGATGGGGGCAAAGTGTGGAGGGGCATGACCAGCTGATCTAGATGACACTTTAATGCAACATTTGTAGTCAAAGCTGAGTGCTGTAGTAAGCAGTTTGCTACAGTTTTAAAGTAAAAAAAAAAAACAGAATTTTTTTTTTAAACCCTGAACCCTGTAGCACTTTGTGCAGGCAGCAACTGCTTTCTACTATTTAAAAGAATGTATTTATTTTTTTAACTACAACCTGAGCATCATAGTGCTCTGTGAAGGCAGGGTATCAACTGTTGCAATGGTTTCCTATATTTGTAGCAAGCAGTTTGCTAGAGATTAAAAAAATAAATATTTTTTTTCATAAAAAATGTGGGATGAGGGTCACGACATGGTACAGCAATGGGACCTGAATGGCTGGCGAAGGGAGAGGGAGCTTGCCAGTAGAAGGAATGGCCACTTTTTCCTCTGGAGTGGAAGATCTTGGGGGAGGGCCATAGATTTAACAGTAATAAGCCGATGGCTACAATGCAGCTTATTACAGTAAAGTTTTTTTTTTGCTCTTCAGTGGAAGAGCTCCATGGAGGGAGGAACATGAATCTAAGTGTTTTTTACAGTAATGTGTTTTTTTGTTCTCTGTTTTGTTTTTAACTCATCAGTGGAAGAGCTGGGGTGGGGTATGGATTTAAATGTAATAAGCCATCAGCTTATTAGAGTAAGTATTTTTTTCTAATGCAGTGATTAAATAATTACAGTGAAGTACTTTTTTTGCTCTTCACTTGAGGAGCTGGGGGAAGAGGGTGCTGACTAGTAATATCAGCACAGAGCATTGGTTGAGCCAGCTATGTTTCTATTTCAAGGCACAAAATGCTAAAACATAGATCTCCAATGAGTAATCAGTAAGAGAATGAGTGTACAGAAAGGGCTACCCAATCTCTCCTGATAACTAAGATTTTTGAAGCTACTGCTCTTTTTAGTTATGAATCTGTGAGATCTCTCAAGTTGGGTGATGTGTTTAGATAAATACATACAAAGAGGTGCATTATATTCAATAATGTGTGTGATAAGATATGAGTAAAAGGAAATTAAAACTTCCCTGGATCTAGTGGAGATGCCTTTGAAAATTAGGTTGTCCAGATAAAAGATTTTCTGAACTACTGTGGAGGCATTTGGTGAAATGTTTAGGAATTATCAACAATATGCAGATCCCTTACAACATTGTCTGATTGGAGGAGTGCACTTCCTATATGGTAAGTGAAACTGTTTTGTTTACCAAAAATAAACTATACATTTTTTACATGTAAACTGAGACATTTGTCCTTGCACCAATTGTTAACATGGTCTAAGCCTTGTTGGAGCAATTGTGAGTCATTTTAAGACTGAATAGCATCCAATTTACAGTCATCTGCAAACTTAGTTAACCACAGACCAGAAGTACTAACCTGAAGGTGTGAGAAATCTATGACAAACAGAAAATGGCCCAAATCCGTGCCTGGTGGTACACCACTGGTAATGTTTTGCTTTCAGAATGTGGCACTTGCTATTCAAACCACATGGGTTTTGATACACAACCAGTTAGCTATCCATCAAACAATACAAGGATTTATATTCAGATTTGTAAGTCTGTCAATATTGTTTGCATGGGGAATAGTGTCAAAGGCCTTGGCCAGGTCTAGATATACTATATACACTGCAATAACCACTAGCCACTGCTTCAGTTGCTGTTTCAAAGAAATTAATGAGGTTAAAGAGACGGACCTTTGCATGACAAAGCCAAATTGCTGAGGGGCCAGGGTTAAGAGATTTTCACAGTCCAGATTAATGAAGTCTGAGATAATGCACTCCACTGCTTTACATGTGAGGCTAGTGAGACTAATGGGTCTATAGTTACCTGGGTCCATACTTGGGCAACCCTTGTGTAATCACATTAAAATAGCTGTTTTTGGAGCTTTATGAATATAATGAGTGGAGAACCTTAGATTAAAGAGCTTACATAGGGTGTCAAAAAGGCAATATTTGGCACTGATAATCAGGCAACCTGGTATGCTGTCAGGCCCCATGGAAGAAGGACTCTTAGTTTTTGAAAGAGATAAGAGAACTTGTTCTATAATAATTAAAGGGGGGTGGCTGGGATCATGGAACCTATGGGATAGCTATAAGTCTGAGTGGAGTCAAATTTGCACTAAATTTGTTAGCTAGGATATTAGCTATTTCTTTTGGGTGACAGAGTGTGGTGTCATTGTGGACTAGCTCTCAATATTGTTGTGTGTTAGTTCATAACGTCTGGATAAACTTAAAGAAAGATTTGCAGTTATTTTTTGTTTTGGTGTCTATTTTAAGTTCGTACTCAACTTTCAGCTTCCTAATGGTTACTTTAAGTTCTTTGTTTGCTTGTTTAAATGTGCTCTTAATGTAGGTTGAATGATACTTCTTATAAGCATCAAGCAGTTTATTCCCCTTGTTATATAATGTATTTATATTGCTATTCTACCACAGAGGTTTGTTTTTAAACTTTTCATTATATGTGTTGTGGATAGGGACTGCCCTTATCAATATTTAAGTGAGAGTAGAAGTCAGAGGCATAGGTAGCAGCTTTAGCAAATGGATCCTTCAGAGGAGGATTACAGCAGAATTTATATAAGTCATCAACCAGTTGAAGTATCACCACTTTTAAAGGAAAAGTCACTAGACTATGGCCTGATTTAAGAAGACATGATGATACATATGGAGCTGTGCAAGAAGTGCTCATATTTGTGAGGACTAGATCCAGGATATCAGTGTCCATAGTAGGATGGTTAACAATTTGTAAAAGAGAATTGGAATTTATAATAAGGAAGTGCTGGGCATTTTGACCACTGGCAATGTAGATCAGCTAGTTTACTGATGAATAGTTGAAGTCCCCAAGTATAAAAGTTTTGGGTTTAATGGAAATTTCAGCTAATGCATTAAGATAGCTATCATGCGCAGAAGGGGACATAAACAGTGTTCTGCAGCTAGCTATGAAGTGGTAATTATTCTTATTTAGGATGATTTGGACTTTCGGGAGTTCACATGTGATGTCCCAAGGAATCTATCATAAGGTGATGATATCTTTAACAAATACTGATACTCACCTACAATTGCCAGTAAGGTCTGAAGACAGGATAGGCATTATACCCAGGAATAGAGGGACTGCTTTCTTTGTTCGGAAATCAGGTTTCTGTAACTACACAAATATGAAAGTGTTCCAGTTGCAGGGCAGTCTCAAGCTTAGGCATTTTTGTTAAACCACCTGGCATTTAGTAGAGCTACATTAATGTGTTCCAAATTAGAATTTACTAGGTTGGAATGTCCATCAGATGGATGCTACCTAAAAAAGGCACCATGTGGACAGCAAAGGCTTTAGCTAGACTGTGAAAGCCTTGGTAAGAGAAATGCAGGCCATCCCTGGCAAAGCATGAAGACTTGTCAGCGATCTCATTCCAATCTGACACATATTGGATCCCTCTAGAATGACACCAGCTATACAGTGAAGTATCAAAAACAATTATCTTGTCTTTAATTCCCGGAATCATTCTGGGTAAAGGCAAAATATCACTCAAGACTAAAATCTTTCTTGTCTCATATACATGCATATCAAGCTCAGGCATATTATTCTGCAGGTTTCTCTGTGTAGAGTGTCTAAGGTTGTTCACCCCCCTCCCCCCATGTAGACCACTATCAGATCATAATCATATCCGTCAGGATGGAGGGATGTAAGAGCCCTTGCTACATCCTGGATCCTGCCTCAAAAAGATGGCTATTGCCCTATTCTTATTCAGCTTAGTCAGCATGGAGTCTGTATGCCTTACAATAGTCACCTATTCCTAAAATATTACCATGGTTTGATGCAGTCTCAGTGAACCATAAGGGCATGAAGCCTTAGAGCAGGAGTGTCCAACCCGCGGCCCGCGGGCCGCATGCGGCCCCCAGAGCTCTTCCATGCGGCCCGCGACCCTTAAATTGAAATTTTACTTTTTTTCCGTGTGTTTTCACGTCCGCGTCCTTCAGCTATTCTGCGCATGCGCCAAATTACCTTTTTCACGTTTTTTTTCTTGCCAGCGTCTTTCAGCTGGTATGCGCATGCGCCAAAACACCGTTCGGTCGTTTTTTTCATTTGTGGTAAACTGCTGAAGGAAGGCGTGAGATCGCGGCGAAGAAACTGGATTTATTATTTATTTTACACACTGACTACATCTACAGCAGTAAAAGGTAAGCTAAGCTATAAGTCTTATAAAAAAAAAAACTCCCATCCTGATCCATTGTTTTCACATTATTTGTGAGATTTCAGCTTTAGAAGAGGGATTCTGCCAAGTGCCGTCACAAATGCCTACCTTGTGTTGCATATTCTTTGATGTTAACATTCAGAAGTGTACCATGACTGGGTTTCCACAATTTTCTCTGTACATTACTCATGCCTTCCTTCCAGTTTGAAAAATTATAGAAAACTCTGGAATGATGCTTGTGGGGCATGTGTGGGTTCTTGCTAAACTCCAGTGCTTGTTTTGGTAGTTAGTTTGCCGATGCTTGTTAACTGTGCACATGTAAGCAGTCTGAATACAAAAACACAAGTACTGTTCGGCATACTTTACAATCGTACTGCTTTCCAAGGGACACTTCATTTTCAGTTTTTATTTCACATTTACAGGCTCTGTCACACAGTGTATTCACAACTGTGTCGCTAGCGTTGCTGCGTCTGTTCCTCCATACCACTCGTACATCAGTGGCCAGTTTAGACTGCCCCCATCTGCCTACTACGGCATGTCTTTGGAATGTTGGGGGAAAACAGAACACCCAGAGAAAAACCCACTTTACTAAAATTTTGACTGTAGTTCTCCATGTTTTTACAATTTTAGGAAGGCATTCACAACATGTTGAGTCGAAATCAGGGAGCTTTGTGAAAATTAGAGGACACACACTTGAGAGCTGTAGTGCCATTTTGTTACTATTTGTTGCATGTTGTAAGCAATACCGGGCTGGTTATCTTTAGCTTTTGTTTTTCTCTGTCACTATTTGCAGTGTTTGTCTAATGTAGAAAGAACCTGGACTGTCAGAGATGATTTGGCGTACGTGAGAAGTTCAGAAACTACATAACCATCTTTTTACTAGAAACCATTAGCTTTTTATGGAAAACTTTTGAAGTGCACATGCTATGAATGAAAATACAAAGATTTTTACTGACAGATCTTTTTTCTACATTCTGCTTTTAAGGGTTTGATGTTGTTTTGAATTAAGTTTGCAAGTTAAGGTTATATATTTATTCCAAGTGGATGTGTTACTTCCTCAAAAAGCAAGCCATATTTCGTAGACATAGAAATGAGTTCTGGAGAACAGGAAAAAGTAGACTCTCTTATCCCAGTTTATCTTCAGCCAAGAGAGTTCCCTCACCAAGGTGAAGACTTCCATAATGTCGGAGGTAGATATAACCAGATCTAACAGCCACAGGGTGCAATAATCCATTTACCATGTGTTTTAGGATACCGTGCCTACTTAAGGGTTTGGCCAGTGGGTCGACTCTGTATTAGTCCGCATATACCTGTGGTCCTTTTTTTTTTTTTTTTTTTGCTCTTCAGTTCATGTGAGAGACCTTTTTTTGCCGTTTGCCCCCAGATCATTTCTGTTGACTCAATGCGGCCCTTGCAACTGAAAAGGTTGGACACCCCTGCCTTAGAGGTATGTGTATTAGATGTGGGTGTGAGGGGGTGAAGGTGGGCATATTGCTGTGTATATTCATGCCTGAGGTTTCTCAGTCTTCAGCCCGGGAGGCTTAGGCAGTGTTGTCTTCATAACCTCAGCACAGATTGATTTAGTGAAAGTGCTCTGTATGTGTATATTTGATGTGTTGTGTTTACTGAATGTGTTCTGAGGTGAGAAGTTTAAGTTATTGGCAAGAAGACAAAGCAATGTACTTACCTAAAAAGAGTCAGAGTTTAAGCTAGTGATATATTTAGGAACTGGAATCATGTTAGTAATTTTCCACAGGTCATGAGACACAAAACATGAGAGGGATATGTCAGTGACATGCTTTAGTGGAAGAACAGTACATATCACAGGCCTTGATAACTCTAGGGCAAAGAACATTTGGGCTTGTCTTTCTACAGGGAATAATTTTCATGAGTAATTAATAACTTCTTAACCCCTTTGACCAAACTAACGATTGCCCGCACGCATCTCCTCTCCACCTTACTATATGCATCCCCAGTCTTTTCCTTCCTCAGTAAACGTGAACTTAACATGCTCTCTCTTGCTTATAACCATATTGCAAGGTTCATAACAGGTTCCCCATACCGCACCCACCACTGCCTTAACCTTAGGAAACTTGGTTGGTTGGAACTACCCAATCTTCTTAAACTTAATCAACTAACCGAAGCCTTTAAAATAATCCACTATCCCGACAGAACTCCCTCACTGTGTAGTATTTTGACCCCCTACTCCAACCTTAACTCTCTTAGATCTGCTAATACCGTCCTGATATTAACAACTAAATCTAAGAACTCAGGCGGTGATGCCCTGTATGCCAACTCCATTGGAAAGCCTTGGAACTCCCTACCAAAGACCCTTAGACTCATGACCTCACATCAACAGTTCAAATACAACCTCAAAAGCCATCTTAAGCTACAATGGCTATGCCCATGCACAGAACCCGACTAACTTACCTAAATTCCTCTACTTATTACTCGCCCTGATTAGCTAGTTCTTCGACCATTATTCTCACAGTGTTTATCCTATAACACTAATTTGTTTAAAATGCAGATTTGTTACTTGTACTTATATTAAGTCTTTGTTATTTCCTATTTTTATATTGTAAATGTAACTTGCTCTCTCCATGTATTGCTTTTATGTTGGAGCTTTTCTCCCCGGGCCTCTACTGAAAAGGGATATGTATCCAGTTGGACTAGCCCGGTCAACAAATGTAAAATAAAATAAATAAAATAAATAAATAAATAAATAATAAAGTTTGATAAGGAAATTTATCTGAACTGAAAGCCAATGTCAAAGTCAAATGAGGTCTGAAAAGAGGTGAAAGAATCATAAGGAGGAGGAGGATTGTAAGTAGTGGGGGTGTTGTGATGTCATAGAATATATTCTGCATATACCTGTGTCATCATTTTAGTGTCCCATATCAGGTGACTACTTAATGTCCATGACCCATGATAATATGGTACTGACCACTCAGTGAGATTGTTTATCTCTTTGCAAAAAATCTAGGATTTCTGTATAATATTTTTTGTCATTTTCTTTCAAAGGTTGTTTAGTCCTGTTTGCAAGATGCTTGCATTCCACTCTAAGTGAAGGATAACATTCTTAGTAAGCAAGGAACCAAGGGGTCTTTTATTGGGTTTCTTTGTATACTATGACGGCTTTCTTTAGCTCTTGAGATAATCATGGTGTGCAGTTCCTCTGTCTCTCTTAGTTCTGGCAGTTAAAGGAGAATGGCATGTGCTAAAAACAGCATTAATCTTATCCTGATCATCCTTGGCAGCTAGTCATCCCTGACCAGTTCAAGCTATGCCTTTTATTCCCGTACATTTTCAGCACTGTGTAAGAAATGCCATTATGGGATAGGGATATTTTTGTGGCAGAAAAGGTGGACCAAACCACACTGTGGTCAGAAAAATAAGAACAGTCCACTAATGGTACAGAGAATCACAAGGGTTGCTTTATACAAAGGCAGTGCAGAAGGCTAACATTGCCAGTTTATGGAATAGGAGGGGTGGGGTCAGTAAGAAGTCAATAGACACTATGCTCTGCCAATGTGGAGAAAGGAAGAAAAGCTGCATTGGGTTCACACTGGCGGTTAAGCTGTGTGTAAATATGGCAATACTGTGATTCACATTTTTTTTTCACCAGGAAGCATCATTTTACTACAAACTTCACAAAACAATGTAATAAACTGAAATGGAGAATGTCATAATTGTCTGTGCTGGTGTTTACTGGGTTTTTGTGAATTTCAGCAGAACGACAAAATAAAAACAACAAATATATTGAAAGTGGAATTACAACATCAAAAGTTGAATATCACCAATGTAGAAAGTACATCCATAATACTTGTAAGATGCATGTATGTTATTTGTATTATTTCTAGCTGTCATTCATTTATTAAGGTGAACCAGTACCCCTAGGAATTTTGTATTATGTACTCCCGACAGCACCACTATATCAGCTAATGTCTTAGAGACCTGGCAATAGAAATGCATATAACCACTAGGCACTTACCAGTTTGAATCTAACAACCTACACAACATTGCACATCTTTCAGGCCACTTTTCCCACCACCAAACATTACATAGTCTACTGACTTGTACCATGCACTTCTAATCTACTGTAATATAAATGCATATGGAACACTGTACTACTAAAACACACACACACACACACACACACACACACACACACACACACACACACACACACACACACACACACAGACACACACACACACGTACAGATTCACCACTGTCTGAATGCAAAGCTGGACAGAAGCACAAAATAATGCTATACACAACCTTGGAGGGTATGGGTACAGATTGTGTTCCATTTGGTACAGGCACAGCAGTCTCACAAGTAATACTCACCATATTACTCCTATAGACAACATGTCACAGCAGCAGGGAACAAGACACAGGCATGGCAGCTTCATACCAGAAGAAAAACAAATCCTTATGAAGACACTTAAGATCTATGACTGTAGCCTGTTCAGTAAAGTGGGACTAAGACAGGTAGTGCATGCTTAAGAGTGGAACTAAATTCTGGCAGAAATAAATGTCACTGCAGGATGGGATCGTACATTGGCACAGTGTAGGAAAAGAACAGCTGACACAGTTTCCCATGCCAGGATTAAAGACTAATAGAATACCATTACTCATAATGCCACTGGTAAAGGATCTTCCAGGAGGCAAGCCTGAGACCTGCTGAGGAGAATGTGATATCTCTTTGTGGTGAAGATCTCGATTGTCATTAGGATAGCGAAGGTACTATTCAAAGTGCATGGTCACTCACAGATTAGGGCACCCAGCCAGAGCCAGATTGTGGTCAAATGAGACCCTAGGCAGGGTAATGGATCAGGGCCCCCCCACTTCACCCTCCCTAGCAGTACTCCCTGGCAGTAACCCTCCCCCAGCCATTCCATTGTTCCATTACTTGACAATTTCAACCCAGTTACCTTAAGCTCTGTTCAAACATGTCAGTGTGCAAACTATTTTCTTATTTACTTCTACAATGATTAGAGATTTTTAAAACGTTTACTTAAAATTTTATAGTGCAAACACTGAGAGCCATTTGCTAAACAAAGCAATGCAGTCTCACACTTAAAACAGAATTAGCATGAGCATCTCTTCACTTGAAACTTACATTTATTGAAATGGCATTGAAACCCACAAACAAAGAAAATCCATCTGGCCAGTGTTGGATTAAGTTTATCTTTGGGCTGTTTTCAAACCATAGGCCCCTTGCACACATTTTTAGGAGCATGCATTCATACATGTGTTTTTTGATGCACCATCCTAATTGTTTTAAAACACATTCCTTGTGTAATGCAGGACCACTTGTTAGAATGCATTTTAAATTTGTTGGTTTGAACATTATTCCAGTAAGCAATGAAACAAAATCTATGAACCAATAATGACAAATCTACTCATTATATAACATTTCAACCACAAACGTTCACTTAAACTTTTATTACAATCCACCGATATCAGTCAATATACACAATCAATGCAGAAGTAAAAGTAATTTTAATCATTCCATATTAAAGAGATCAATAACTAATGAAGAGGTTGCTGCTGACAAACATCTTTACATTTCAGCATTTTATCTGCCTGCTGCCCTTGAAGAATAAATTGTCCACGTTACACTTAAAAAGATGTCAAGTTGGTAATATTGCAATAGGAAATGACTGTCAAACCAGTAACCAGTTCATAGTTACTAGGCACTTCATCCAGAGGATGATATACTTAACCCTCACAACCCCTTAAAGGGGACTGCAATATCAGCATTCCAGCTACATGGTGTGGGAATAGAACCCACAGCCTTCCATATGAAGGCAAGTGTGCTACCTGTTATGTTACGTTACTAACACTGCTTTCAAAACTTATAGCACAAACACTGAGTACGGCCATTTATTAAACAAAATAGCTACACATTGAAAACAGACTTAGCATGGGCAACAGTAATCTTCTCTTCCCTTGAAACTGAACATTTCCTTGAAAATGCACAGAAACTCGACATTCCTTGAAAATGTGCAATAGTTCAACATTCTTTGAAAATTCACAGCAATTCAACATCCTTTGAAAATGCACAGGGAACCAACAGCCCTTGTAACTCAAAATGAGGTGCACAGAAAATCAACATTCTTTGAAAATGCGGTGACACTCAGAAGTCCTTGAAAATACACCTGCTGATGATAGCTTGTTAGTTGATGTAGAGTATTCAGGCTCTGGGGACCTGTGTTTAAGGTACAGGATTTGTGCCTGAATATGTTAACCAACCTGGAATCCTCAATTGTGGCATTACACACACGCGCGCACACACACACACACACACACACACACACACACACACACACACACACACACACACACACACACACACACACACACACACACACACACACACACACACACACACACACACACACACACACACACACACACACACACACACACTCACACACTCAGTGGTTGCTTGTTGGAATAGAACTTATTAAAAATGTGCTTCATTCATACAGCATTCATACAAGCACTATTAAGGATACACTTTGTATGTGTACTTAAAGAAGAAAATGTGTGTTTTGTGGCAGACTCCTGGTCAGTGGGCTTCCCCAAACCAGCAGGCCTTAGGCAACTGTCTAGGTTGCCTAGGGCTGGATCCTGATCTTCACCCAGCAAGTGCTTCCACAGCTGGTAGAGCAAGTCAGAATGTTCAATTTTTTGGCTGGACATTGGGGAAGTTACCCAGTTTGTGTTCATATAGCATTAGTACAAATGTCTGTGAATGTCTCTGCAGCACAGCAGTATCAGTTGCCCTTGAACATGCAGAAACATTGCAAGATACATATCATTTTCCCTAAGTTTACCTGTACTGCTTAATGTGTAGGAATATGCACACACACACACACACACACACACACACACACACACACACACACACACACACACACACACACACACACATATATATATATATATATATATATATATATATATATACAGAGCCCAAGGACAGCAGCACTCAGTTACAAGGTATAATGCCAGGCATTCTGCCCCCACAGTAGGTTAATGACTCCTCTAGGGCTGATGTTGGGCCACTAACAGTGCACCTTAGGTTCATAGCATTACCAGATGGGGTGGAATCCCTATAAAGCCCTAATTGTCTCTCAGATCCACATGTAGAATCTCTGGAAGAGGACAGTATAGTGTCAGGGTTGGAGTACCAATATATAGCCTGCTCACAAGGGTGCTGGGTGAAATTTCTGAAAGATGGTTGGCTCCTAAGACCTGTAAAGCATTGTTTACACAACAGCAATTATGTAAAGACATTGTCCAAGAGGATGTTACTGCCAATGTGAGTCAGGTAGAGAATCATGTGGATGTAACAAGGTATACATAAAGATATTCATCAATATATGGAAATGGTAGAGGCCATGGACAATGCCATGATGATTCTGTTTCAGACCACAGTTTTCAACCAGCACCCATGTCAATCTACATGCTTTTGAGGACTTACTAGACGCACATCACAGGCACAGCTAGTGAGGGCGATGTTGAGTCTGAAAGTGTAGATGCATGCAGGAAGTGTAACACAGATAGATCAGTCAGTTTTAGCATCTATGGATGTGTAAATCTCCATGAGTTGTCATGATGGACATTGTCAAATTTCCACATCACATGCAAGGGTCTCATTGTACAAGACCAATCATGCAGTACTGACTGATCACTGTCAAGGGTCTCTGCAGCATCACGGAGTCACTGTCAATTTCTCATCACAGTAGACATTTCACTCCCACATAGCCTTCCCAGCTCTATCATTAGGTAACATTGTTTATGACACAGTGCAGATATAAGCTGCACACACCACATCCTACATCCTCCACCTCAGACATTAGTGCTAGTCATGAAGAAGGGCAATTAGAGAGGTTAAAAAACAGAAACAATAAAATATCTTTTGAAGATTCATGAAGAAGCAAAAAAAAGTGAAAAAAATCTTGAGTTTTGTAAAAGAAAGTGAGAAAATCTATTTAGCTATAGTGACTAACAAAGAAAAATAAGATTAAGTACAATCCATCAGTGTGCAGGAATAGGACAATAATAATAATAATAATAATAATAATAATAAATAATAATACAAAAAGCAGCACATTTTTACATATATGGTGCGGGTACTTCTGCACATAAGGTTAAGTCCATGTCATCAAGCATCATTATCTAGCATTGTGTGTGACTGTCCAGCTACAAATGATGAGTGTGACCCTATCAATTATCCATTTGTGTATGATGTGTGAGTGAGAATGTATGATGCACAATCTGTGTTGACTATGTGCTTAACAGCATAGCCTTCAGTCTACAGAGACAACTAGGGCTTCATAGGGATTCCACCCCATCTAGTAATGTTATGAACCTAAGGTGCATTGTTAGTGGCCCAACATCAGCCCTGGATGAGTCATAAACCTGCTGTGAGGGCAGAGTTCCTGGCATTATACTTTGTGACTGAGTGCCACTGTCTTCGAGCTCTGTCTTGACAATAAGAACAATGGCACTATTGCACTACGTTTTATATTTATTGCTTCTTACTGTCACAGCATGTTCATCAAGGCCTATAACTGGGCACTGTATGTCTTTGATGTGCTGTGTACCATGCACAAGTCTGTGTGGCAGTGTGCCATGCTGCTGCTGCTGATTGGTTATTATCACTGTCTTCACTGCTGCAGGTTCCAAGTGATACATGTTGAGGAGCTACCATACTGATTAACAACCCATTGATGGTGGTAGTGGCACTGGTGGACTGGACCAGTGCAGAATCATACTGCGCAGAATGCAGCTGTACAATGCTCGTGAGGGATATGGCGTAAAGGCCTGCAGCCACACCCTTCAACTCCTATATTACTTGCTGTATAAAAAGACTGAATTGTGTACTCTGCCATGTGGATGACATTTAACCATATGGCAAAAGACTGGAATCATCATATCCATCCAGACTGCATTCTTGAGACTTTTCAGTGGGCTGATTTGCATTGTAGATCTTGCTCCTGTAATGCACACTTTAAATGCTACCTATTACATCTCAGCAAAGTTATCTGGCATCACATAACAAATCTGCACTTAACACAAATATACAACACTGAACCACATTTTACTATTTTATTTTGAATTCTCTTTGTCCTTGCCATTCTGCAACAGAAGGAGATTGTCCCAGACTTGGGAAGCTATATCAAACATTCCAATATGTAGCCAAGGATTTCCTATCCTACATGGACACCTAACATATTAGATGTTATCCTATAAAATATAACAGGCATTTATGGTTAATTGAAAGGATTCTGCTTATCTGTCCTCCAAATTTCTGATATGTGAAACGAAATATACTGCTAACCCTGTATCAACTTGAGATTTTACACCACATATTGCAATTGCTCCTGGGACATCTTTGTGTAGAGTTATTGGAAATAATGTTGACAATTAAAGAGATTAGAAAATTATGGACAACAGAAAATAAACTTTCATTATGGGGTACTCCCATTTGTCTGAAATGTAGGACAGCATCCCAAAGGGAATGCTGTCTAAGTCTGTCCTGAAAGGGAAAGAGAAATATCTTACATTTCCTCACTTCATGAGAAATCTTATATATCACAATAGACTGTGATGCATTGCACTTGTCACTTGAACAAAACAAATATGTGTCACATTACCCCCGAACCATACATGTGACATCATCTCTTCATATCATTCACTCCATGTATCACTGTGTGCCTTCTACAGCATATGTGAATTCTTGTGAGCCAATCATTTTCCCTTACTGTATGTGATTGTGGAATTGTTCACATTTAATAGTACCTGTAGTATGTATTTATCACTTCTGACAAATGCACCAGCCTGTTCTTCCACTGGCCTGTATTTTTGGTGACCTGTTTCTTTTTTGTGGGGGAGGTATACATTGCGATGATGGAAAGGTGGGCAGCTAAATCATAAAAGTATTATTTTGGGTTATAGGGAGACCATTGACATATAACTCATTGGAATAATGATATTTGCATGTAGGATTGTACACTAGAGAGATACTTTTTGTGATTGTCAGTAATATTATAAAGACATGTCAGAAAAAAAGGTGATTTAGTGAAGGTACATTTGTGGATGATAGATTATTTGGAACCATAGACTCATTTTGTTTAGCTCTGAAGGAATTTCTTAATGGCAGATTATTGAACATCTGCTGTGGGTTTGACATTATCTACATATGTTTTAAAACACTGAGGAAGCGTATTTTAAAGTAAAATTGCTCATCAGTACATGGCCAGATTAATAAAGCAATCGTAAAGTAAAACGGAACATTATTTTTACGTCTGTTGTCAATTTAATTTATGGATTTATTTTAGAGGTTAAACAAGGGATAGTCAAATTAATTTTATGTCACGTAACAACATGCTTGGTGTAGCAAACCGGGAAAGGCTAAGTGTTAATTAAAGCATTGGAGATGTTATCTTTATAGTTAAATCTGTGTTGATATCTTGTCCTTGTTGGGAGAGCTGAAAGGCACTGCTTTATTCAATTTGCAATTTCACATTTGTTGGAGACATGATTGATGATGTACCTAGTGGGAAGTTTGGTATTGGAATTGGTGGTAAAAGCTGATGAAAAAACTTGGTAAAGTCATTAGAGCAATAATAGTTAAAAGATATTAGGCAGGCATTTGTTGAGAGGTTTCATATTTTTATGACAAAAGAGATTTAGTTCTATAAGCTGTGAAGAAAACATTTCTTAGAATTGTTATTTGGTAAGTGGATGATAGGGTGTTCTTAGCTATTTTAAATAGTTAAATCAACTGTTTGGGTTTAGATGACATTGCAGAAGTCTGGTAGGTGGCTAGAATTCTATGTAGGAAGAATAAAATTGTAGCAGACTGTTTTAAATGTTTCAGTATATGAGTTGGGACAATAAGTAATCATTAAAGGCAAAATCATGTCTGAAATCTTAAAATTTTCTGTCTTCATAATTTGGAAGTAATGGCATAGGTGGCGAACCACTTGGAGAAATGTGGGATAGATGGAGTAGACCAGTACTGCATCTACTCTTTGTCAGGAAAACTACTATATATGTAATATCAAAGTCACAATATGTCAAAACTGCATAAGATCGACATACTAAACATCATAATGTTAAAACATGGAAACCACTGCAAAGAACATTTGTTAGCAGCCCTATTCCCTTGCAACACCAGAGACAGTGAATCAGTGCTTGCACACTACAAATCAGGCTTCCTTAAACCGCAGACTAAGTGATAAAATTAAAAAAAACGTGATTATACCATTTATTAAACCATTATATTTATATTACGTTTTCAATACTCTGCTAATACATTTTAATAATCCCAGTATGACTTGTTCGAATATCATCATGCAACATTTATAACAGAAGATTCTACAATTAAACTGAAGAAGTAAAAGAAAAATGTGGCTGTATAAACGATTTTGCGGGGGGGGGGGGGCAAGCCCGTCTGCACCTCCCCTTTGTGGGGAGATGCACCCCACACAGCTCATGCTACCAACTCCAAGACTGCATTACAATGGGGAAAAGGAAATTTCACAAAACTCAGTGTGCCACAATCTCCATTCCACTTATTTTGGTTGTTCAAAACATTCATAAAGCTATTTTTTTTTCTTAGTACAGTTTAATAGTAGACTATGTTCTTATAAATGTTTCTGACAACCGCAAAAGGTACTTCGATATTGCAACTTTTGATCTTGTACATTTTCATCATATTGTAACTGGGCTACTATGGTCTCGATGTTATTAGGTTCAGCATTGTGGTTGTCCGATTTTATGAAGTAGATCCATACACACACACACACACACAATATATATATATATATATATATATATATATATATATATATATATATATATATATATCATTATCTTCTTTCAGCTGTTCCCGTTAGGGGGTCGCCACAGCGGATCATCTGTTTCCATCTCTTCCTGTCCTCTGCATCTTGCTCTGTCACACCAACCACCTGCATGTCCTCTCCCACCACATCCATAAACCTTATCTTAGGCCCTCCTCTTTTCCTGTTACCTGGTAGCTTCATCCTTAGCATCTTTTTCCCAATATACTCAGCATCCCTCCTCAGCACATGTTCTAACCAACGTAATCTTGCCTCTCTGGCTTTGTCTCCAAACCTTCCAACCTGGGCTGACCCTATAATATACTTATTCCTAATCCTGTCCATCCTCATCACACCCAGTGCAAATTTTAACATCTTTAACTCTGCCACATCCAGCTCAAACTCTTGCCTTTTTGTCAATGCCACTGTCTCCAACCCATATAACATAGCTGGTCTCACTACCCTCTTGTAGATCTTCCCTTTCACTCTTACAGGTACTCGTCTGTCACAAATCACTCCTGACACTCTTCTCCACCCACTCCATCCTGCCTGTACTCTCTTCTTCACCTCTCTTCCACACTCACCGTTACTCTGAACTATTGACCCCAAGTATTTAAACTTATCCACCTTCGGCACCTCTACTCCTTGATCCTCACCATTCCTCTATCCTCCGTCTCATTCACACACATATATTCTGTCTTAGTCCTGCTGACCTTCATTCCTCTTCTCTCTAGAGCATATATCCATCACTCCAGGGTCTCCTCCACCTGTTCCCTACTCTCACTACAGATTACAATGTCATTTGCAAACATCATAGTCCACGGGGACTCCTGTCTGATCTCGTCTGTCAACCTGTCCATCACCATTGCAAATAAAAAGGGCTCAGAGCTGATCCTTGATGTAACCCCACCTCCACCTTAAATGCTTCCGTCACTCCCACTGCAGACCTCACCACTGTCACACTACCCTTGTACATATCCTGTACCACTCTTACATACTTCTCTGACACTCCTGACTTCCTCATACAATACCACAACTCCTCTCTAGGCCACCTGCCATATGCTTTCTCTAAGTCTACAAAAACACAATGCAACTCCTTCTGACATTCTCTGTACTTCTCCATCAAAACTGTCAGAGAAAACATTGCATCTGTAGTGCTCTTTCCCGGAATGAAACCATACTGCTGATCACTAATCATCACGTCCCTTCTTAACCTACATTCCACTACTCTTTCCCATAACTTCATGCTGTGACTGATCAGTTTAATCTGCCTGTAGTTACTACAGCTCTGCACATCACCCTTATTCTTAAAAATCAGTACTAAAACACTTTTTCTCCATTCCTCAGGCATCCTCTCACTTTCCAAGATTTCGTTAAACAATCTGATTAAAAACTCCACTGCCATTTCACCTAAACACCTCCATGCTTCCACAGGTATGTCATCTGGGCCAACAGCCTTTCCATTCTTCATTCTCTTCATAGCTATACTTACTTCCTCCTTGCTAATCCATTGTACTTCATGATTCACTATCCCTACATCATCCAACCTTCTCTCCCTCTCATTCTCTTCATTCATCAACCCCTCAAAGTACTCTTTCCATCTCCTCAACACACTCTCCTCGCTTGTGAGTATGTTTCCCTCATTATCCTTTATCACCTTTACCTGCTGCACATCTTTCCTAGCTCGGTCCCTCTGTCTAGCCAATCGGTACAGGTCCTTTTCTCCCTCCTTAGTGTCCAACCTTTCATACAACTCTTCATATGCCTTATCCTTAGCCTTCATCACCTCTCTCTTTGCCATGCACCTCATCTCCTTATACTCCTGTCTACTTTCTTCATCTCTCTAACAACCCCACTTCTTATTTGCCAACCTCTTTGTCTGTATACTCTCCTGTACTTCCTCATTCCACCACCATGTCTCCTTGTCGTACTTCCTCTGTCCAGATGTGAAACCAAGCACCTTTCTAGCCATCTCTCTTACTAGCTCTGCTGTAGTTACCCAGCTATTTGGTAACTCTTCAACCAGTGCCTGTCTTAACTCATCCCTGAACTCCACCTCACAATAACCCTTTTTCAATTTCCACCATTTGATCCTTGGTCCTGCCCTCACACTCCTCCTCCTCTTCTTGATCACCAATATCATCCTACAAACCACCATCCTATGCTGCCTAACTACACTTTCTCCGATCACCACTTTACAGTCTCCAATCTCCTTCAAACTGGCCCTCCTACGTATGATATAATCCACCTGTGTGCATCTTCCTCCACTCTTGTATATCACCCTATGCTCCTCCCTCTTGTTAAAATACGTATTCACTACAGCCATGTCCATCCTTTTCGCAAAATCCACTACCATCTGACCTTCTGCATTCCTTTGTTTAACACCATACCTACCCATAACTTTCTCATCCCCTCTGCTCCCTTCACCAACATGCCCATTGAAATCTGCTCCAATCACCACTCTCTCACCCTTGGGTACAGTCATCACCACTTCATCCAATTCACTCCAAAATTTTTCTTTCTTATCCATTGCACACCCAACTTGTGGAACATATGCACTAACAACATTCATCAGTACACCATCAATTTCCAGCTTCATAAACATCACTCTGTCTGGCACTCTTTTCACCTCCAAAACACTCTTAGTATACTGTTCCTTCAGAACAACTCCTATGCTATTTCACCTATGTGACGGATCCACAAAGTTTACCTGATTTTAATGCCTCAAGCTATTGAACTGCTGTGTGTGTGTGTGTTTGATGTTATACATGATATGCTGCTAATTAAATAAATACATGATATGCTGCTTAATGTCATAAGTAAATATATGAAACCTGAAAGAATTATGCTTCAAAGGCAGGCCTTGCACACTGATACTGGTATAACTGAACTTCAGTTAACCTTTGAAGTTGTTTGTCAGCTTAAAAGATGTTTACCAAAAAGTGGGGGATTTCAAAGAGGAACTAAATCACAAGTTTGTGGGCTAACTGTCTTCTGAAAGGAAGAAGTAATGTATAAAACCAGACATTATATCACGAGTTTGTGGGCTAACTGCCCTCTGAAAGGAGGAAGTAATGTATAAAAGTAGAAGACATTACGGGACTTGTTGACAACTTAGGAAATGATTTGTAATGTTCTAAAATATTTTGATCAGCTCATGATCAAACTGGTGATCTGAATGTCATCAGCCAACAGTTTATGATTAAACTGTTGGCCTAGGTGTCATCAGCCGAACTCATTGACCCTATGGCATATTTTACCTATAAAAGGCTCAGAGGCTGGCAATAGATTGGAACTCATCATCATCCGGATCTGATTGAAGCAAGAGCCTGAACTGAGCATACAGCATTGCCTGCCAGTGTTGGCCCTGTCTTGACTGAACAGATAGCTGTACTGAATAGGTTTGGAGTCCCCCTATCAGTGGCAAAGATGATTTTCTTTTTGCATATGCTTGTAAGTACATGATTTACCAGTTTTTATAATTGTTAATGTGATAGGTTATAGGTTAGGTTTTGCATGTTGACTAGTCAATTGTTTTTTTGTCACAACCTTAATTGTTAAAAGCTAAAAATAAAATTGCTAAAGTTTGAGCCTTGGTCTCTTGTGTCAACTCTAATACTGTATTAACCACAGAATTTAGTAATCTGACCAGAACAGTTGGCGTAGTCGGCAGGATTTATGCTTTGCAGTAGATATGTCACAACAACCAATGTTTTTTCCATTAAAGCACATAGGTGTAGGGTTAAATAAGAAACATTCTATAGATACCAAAGTAAGGGGGGGGGGGCAAATGTTGAGTTTCCAGCATTGTTTGGAAAATGGGACCCCCTTGCTAAGGTATTGAGTCAGGTTTCACCTCCACCTTCCCCAAAATCCTCACCAGTAAAACCAGTAGACCCTGAGGAGCTAGCAAAGGCCTTATCAGGTTTAAAATTGGAGGATAATGGAAAGAAGGTGAAAGAGGGAGTGGGAGCAGCTGGATGGCTGTTCTTTGAAGCAATACAGGAGTTAGATAAGGATGTAGAAGATCTGAAAGTAAAAGTTCTAGAATTAGAAGAACAATGTAAAGAACATGCACACACCCACCGATTGGATAGGGATGCCTTGGAGAAGGCAGATGTGGAATTGGCTAAGGTAGGACAGGATGCAGAGCATTGGAAGACTAATTCAGTTACTCTGGCCACTCGAGTAATACAGCAGCGCAGGCAATGGAAGGGGAGAGGTTCATGGCAACCACCCTCTAGGCCTAGAGTGCGTGCTTTGATATGCAAGGCAGAGTTTGACCCTGAAGAATGGGAAGGAGATCTCCCTTCTTCTGATGAAGTGAATGATGACTTTGAAATGATAAATTCCCCATCAGTAGGTGCCCGACCAATTGTAGAGAAAAATTCAATACATGCTGGGGGACAACCACAGCAGTGGGTGGAGGTGCGCAGTTATTCTCAGACAGAATTATTGAAAATAATTCAGACTTATAAGCAAAAGCCTGGGGAGACCCTCTTGGCTTGGTTTCTCTGGGTCTGGGATACAGGGGGAGAGGCGGTGTCACTGAGTGATAAAGAAATGCATCAGTGCGCCTGTTTAGTATTTCACCCCCGGCTGAAGCAGATAGTGAACAATTGTGACCATAAAGATCCCCATATCAGCACATTGGTGGTATGGTTAGCCTCAGCCTTTCGGGCCACTTGGCCGGATGCTATAGCTGTAGCAGAGGAACATAAATCCTGGAAAACGATAGCTGAAGCAATCCAACAGCTAAGGGAAATGGCCATGTTAGCAACTATTTACTCATTAGAACTGATAGATGGGGAGTTGCATATTCCAAAAGGGCCAGACGGACAAATCTTTACTGGTAATATGAGGAATAGGTTAATTAAAAATGCCCCACAATGGTGGAAAGGGCAGCTAATGGCTGCCTTGGCAGGGTGTATTGGCCAACCAATATGGGATGTAATGTCTACTTTAAACCAGCTGGCAGAGCTGGTAGAAGAAAAAGAGCAGAGGAAGGCCAGTAAGGCAAATGCAGACAAATCAAAAAGCAAGGGTAGTGAAAAAGTAATAAGGAAACAGATGTTTCTGGATTTGTTAAGATGGGGGGGTGGAGGCTGCAGAAATAGATGGAATAACCACAGAAGAGTTATACAAAAGATGGAAGCAGAAGCAGAAAGGAAAGGAATCAGACCTTTCAGGTAAACAAACCCCTGCAAAAAGGCCAATCAGCAGTACCTGCAGTTCATTCAGGTTTGGGGGGCAAAACGGCCAAACCATTGGCAAAATGAGCTACAGTTGTATAATTGGTTAAAACCATTAGATTTTACATGTGAAAATGATTCTTGCATATTGATCTTTGATTATCTTGCTAGTAAAAAAGGAACAAAACAAGTTTGTCCATTTGTAGCATTGCCTTTGCAATTCGGAAATAATTGGTGGGTGCCTCAGATAGAATCTAATCTCATTGATTATAATGATGTGCCCATTGATTTAGCAGGATGTGAGACCTGGCCCCAGGGGTGGGTGTGCATGCTAATTAAAAGAAAGCCTCATCCATGTTTACATAATTGGACTGGAGAATGTGTTTGGCATAGATATATAGTGAATGGGACAGACATTTATCAACTCAATGATACCACAGCTTGTGTAGCATCCTCCTGTAAGCTAGCTTGGAGTGATGGAACAATCACGGACAGTGGAGCACATTGTAAAAGTAATGTACATGCAATCATTGATTTTTGCACTGGGGAATTGATTAGATTGGCTAGATGGATGGACATCACATTAAATGCTAGCATAGAACCATTACACACTTTTCGATGGCCATCTCTAGTCCACGCAGACTTTAAACAGATTAAGCAGGAAGGGCAAGCTGTGCTGCTCCTGCTAAATAAGACTTTACATGATGCGCATCAAACTGTAATTAAAATGATTAAAGACAAAGGTACCATTCTTAAAATTGCAAATGAAATTCAAGATATGACTGTTTCACATTGGTATGATGTTTTTATGTGGTCACCAAAGGCTTCTGCTTGGTTTAATATGCTTTTACACCCTTTGTTGCTGACCACAATAATTTCAGTGTTGTTCTGCTTAATTTCTTGCTGCATTTATTGTAAGGTCATGAATAAGTACAGAAAGATGTTGTCAATTTTGCTCATTATTAGGAACACACAGCAATCATTGCTTGATGCAAGGGGCGGCCTGTGATGGATCCACACAGTTTACCTGATTTTAATGCCTCAAGCTATTGAACTGCTGTGTGTGTGTGTGTTTGATGTTATACATGATATGCTGCTAATTAAATAAATACATGATATGCTGCTTAATGTCATAAGTAAATATATGAAACCTGAAAGAATTATGCTTCAAAGGCAGGCCTTGCACACTGATACTGGTATAACTGAACTTCAGTTAACCTTTGAAGTTGTTTGTCAGCTTAAAAGATGTTTACCAAAAAGTGGGGGATTTCAAAGAGGAACTAAATCACAAGTTTGTGGGCTAACTGTCTTCTGAAAGGAAGAAGTAATGTATAAAACTAGACATTATATCACGAGTTTGTGGGCTAACTGCCCTCTGAAAGGAGGAAGTAATGTATAAAAGTAGAAGACATTACAGGACTTGTTGACAACTTAGGAAATGATTTGGAATATTCTAAAATATTTTGATCAGTTCATGATCAAACTGGTGATCTGAATGTCATCAGCCAACAGTTTATGATTAAACTGTTGGCCTAGGTGTCATCAGCCGAACTCATTGACCCTATGGCATATTTTACCTATAAAAGGCTCAGAGGCTGGCAATAGATTGGAACTCATCATCATCCGGATCTGATTGAAGCAAGAGCCTGAACTGAGCATACAGCATTGCCTGCCAGTGTCGGCCCTGTCTTGACTGAACAGATAGCTGTACTGAATAGGTTTGGAGTCCCCCTATCAGTGGCAAAGATGATTTTCTTTTTGCATATGCTTGTAAGTACATGATTTACCAGTTTTTATAATTGTTAATGTGATAGGTTATAGGTTAGGTTTTGCATGTTGACTAGTCAATTGTTTTTTTGTCACAACCTTAATTGTTAAAAGCTAAAAATAAAATTGCTAAAGTTTGAGCCTTGGTCTCTTGTGTCATCTCTAATACTGTATTAACCACAGAATTTAGTAATCTGACCAGAACAACCTACCATCCACACAATGATAAAACAATTTGAACCCACCTCCGATACACCTAGCCTTACTCCACTTCCATCTGGTCTCTTGCACACACAATATAACTTAAATAGCACAAGAAGATAAATATCAAGATAGATGCAATTGAAGCAGTACTGCAATAATGTAGTGGTCAGAATGTTTGCTTTGTGCACAGCCATTCCAGATTTGATTCTCACTGTAGTAAATTCCATTTTCCATGTGAAATCACTTTATGAATTTTTTTGCTGTATTATCTACTAAATAACATAGATTTGTGAACTGGAGTACAGCATTAAATGCAAATGTGAGGTATCATTGTAATAATGTGGTAAAATTTACAAATAAACATAAGTGCCACATACAGTATATGTACACATGAATCAAGGATACGAAATGAAGGTATAATGTGTAATGAATGATAAATCCATAGAGTGTCCAAATCTACCACTTTCCCAAGAGCCATGTTTCATTTCTGTCTAAATTAGTGTGAGGGTAAGCAGGAGTAAGCAGTTTTAAGCAGTAGTAAGTGGGTTTAAGCCTGTTAGCATGAGGGTAAGCAATGCACAGACAGGTTAAGCAATTTTGAAGCTAACTCTCTGTAAGCATATTTAACCGGAAGTTAGCATTGCTTACTGTCACGCAAACCCACGCAAACCCACTTACACCTGCTTAAAAGTGCCACAATCACTTTGTATCCAACAGATGCTGTTCTGCCCAGCAACAAAATAAACTACCCTTGCAGGTCTTGAACTCATAGTCACAGCAGTTAACCAGTAAGCCATCACAGCAGTACATAAAACTGAGGTATCCCCAAACAGATCCTCACTATAGCAAAATCCCAATTTACATGTGAAAGGAATCTATATACAGTTTTATGTTGTATAACTTACTACATAACATAAATATGTGATCTGAAGTGCTGCATTAAGTTCAGATGTAAAGTGTCATTGTAATAAAGTGGTAAAAGCCCCCAATAAACACAAGGAACCCATGCAGTATATGTACTCATGAATCATGGATACTAAACAAATATATAACATGTAATGAATGATAAATCAATGCCAAACAGCAAATAGTGTCCAAATTTAAAAATAAGCAATGCTAAGCATTGCACACCCCTGCTTACTAGGTGTAAGCAATGTGTAGGCCAGTTAAATCAATCTGCCCAATGGTATACCCCTTTAAGCAATGCCATCCTTAGGTAAGCAGGTTTGCCCATAGCTAAGCATTTTTAAAACCATCCAATCATGGCATAGTGTGGGAAATCAGCCCTAGTTAAACCCCACAAGTGGGAATACATCTCATAACTGGTTGCAGCTTCCTCCTGTAGGCACTATGACTGGTGTGGGAGAAGGATTGTGCTTCCGGGCACAGTGCTGGGGCATCCAGGAGTCCAAAGTCATGGCAGGACTCCTTGGTAAAGACCATGAGCAGAGACTGCTGTAGGGCCAGCACCAGAGTTCCCAATACAAAGCGGAACCCTGAAACCATCTCGCTCGTGACCTCACCAGTGCCACTGGCATCTCTTGAACTGGAAAGCAGGTCAGGCATTACTATGCCGACCTGAAACAGAAGAAGAGGGAGCTTTGGATCAGTGGATCGAAGAAGCTAGGCAGTTGGGTGATATCCCAGCCGTGTGCAAGTACCCATCCTACTACCTGTTTCATAATTGCCAACTCATGTATATTATGGATAGGTATGGCTAAATATTCCTCTTATGTCTTTGACAGAGGCAGACGAGCGGGCTGTGAATCAGGAAGCCCATGCCTGTAGGCTGCAGAGGCTGCATTGCGAGGCAGATTAGTAATAATCTTGCATGTACTATCATAAGAAATAAATCTAAAAGTAGTAGAAAGTTAACTGCCAGTATAAAACCTGTATTGTGCGTGGCATGTACAGAATAAACCAGACAGTATGGCAGGAAGAGTCTAATATGGGTTGTATGGAAATAAAAGGGTAACAGCCTGGCAATAAAGGTCTAACTCCTGGACGGCTTGTGTTTACTCTGGTATCCTATGGCAATGTAGTGTTGCAATCTCTTAATAGTACTGTTGTATTAAGCACTGTTACCCAAACTGTGCTACATAAATAAAATGTGTAGGAATGTCTGTATACGACTGTGTAATTGCAAGGTCATATTGTACAACTGAGAGAGACTTAGACAGAAAACAGTGAAAAGACAGACAAAGTAATCCAAATAGCGCACTCAACTAAGACGTGAAGTGTTGTATTTTTAGCACACGCAGCCATGGATCGAATCCTGGGAGTAGTAGTAAGCTGTATGCAGAATCATACCCCACAACTGTACATATATTGTCAAAAAGTCCAGATAATTGGTGCAATTCCCCTGCCTCTCACCCTGTCCCCCAGCAAATCAATGGGATGATCCCAGAACTTTAGGCAGCAAATAATGACATACAACTGATTGTCAGACATCATAACTGTCAGAAATATAGCTATAAGAACAAACTTGTCACTCTAGCAACTCACCAAATTGTTATGAGAGTAATAAGCAAAGTATGTCCCATCTCCACCCCCATGTTGTAAAGCTATAACCAGAGTGTGTGCAGTAACAGAGTGAGATGTATGTGCATAATAATAATGTGGAATCTGGTAATATGTGTGGCAGCATTCAGGTAGTGTTAACAAATATTCCTCCTCAGGTCTGTCAAATATGAAAGCTGTGCCTAGAAATAAAAGATTGAAATCCTGGACTGGTATTGTTTACTCTGGTATTGTATGGCAGTGTTAGTGTTGCAGTATTTCTGAATAATAAGGTATTATTCATTGCTGTCATCCACACAGTGCTACATAATAAAACTGTCTAGGAAACCATGTATGAGTGTTGTAATTACAAGGTCAGATTGTAAAACCACGGGAGTCTTATAGACAGAAATCAGAGAAGTGATACACAGCAATATCTATAGCACACTCAACTGTGATGTACACTGTTTTATTTTTAGCCGACACAACCATGGTTTGAATCCTGGGAGTGGTAGTAAGCTGTATGCAGAACCATACCCTCAACTCTACATATCTGTCCAGAATGTCCAGATAATTGGCCCATATATGTTGCCTGTTACCCTGTCCTGCTGGCATATCAGTGTAATGATCTGTGACATTTAGGCAGCATTTAATGTCATATAACTGACTGTCAGGCCTGTAAATATTTGGAAAATGTATATGAAAACAAACCTGTCATTGTAGCAACTCACCAAATGTTTATGAGGGCAATAGTCAAAATATGTCCTGGTTTCACCTGCATGTTGTCAAGACATGCCCAGGGTGTGTGCAATAAGAGATGGAGAGATATGTGCATAACATCAACCTGGAATCTGGGAATATGCATATAAACAGTCAGGTAGTGCTAACAAACAATACCTCCACAGGTATACCAGGTAAGGGGTGTATACTGCAGGTAAAACCCAGTTCATGTATATAGTTGTCTACAACCATACCACTGTCCAAACTAAGACCATAGGGTAGTGTAATAATACCTGTAAGGTATAGATCACAGCTCTGACTAAGAAAGTAATGAGAACTACAAGGGATATACAAGTTTCTAATTGACATCTTTGACTTCCCCCCACCATATCTGCAACAATAATCTAAATACACAACTCAATCGGTATGTGTACAATTAAAACTACTGTAGGATATATGTCCTATTGTTTGATAAATATTGAAATTTGTTTCTATGCATGTGCCATGTTGAAATGCTCCCACATTGGTGGCATGCTACCATCAATGTACCTGCATGCTGTTGTAATGGCCACTGTCATTCCATATATGAATGGGTTCTGTTTGCTGTGCAACTGTTCCATATCTGGTGTTTTGGGTTAATGGGAATATCTATGCATGCTGTTATACCTAATCCTGGAATGTGTTAACTATTACTAACCCACATATGTTTAAAAATTGAAAGAACATAGCACATTTGGAAAGGCCGATCCCAGCGGACCCACCTCTCTCACTTCATCTTGGCCATGGCACCGGGCACCAGCATATCTGGGGCCCACCCCGGGACTTCCTCGTCCGCTGGCCCTCTACCACCTTTGGGTGGAACCATCTCAGGGAATGGGGCATGCCCCCCCCTGGTAAAAGGCACGGACAGGATACTGTCACCCATCGTCAGGTCCGTGGTCTGGTGCGTAGCGAGCTACGCAGGGAGTTTGGAGATATGCTATGCCAGCTTAAGAGCTGCATGGCACATCTAGAGGGTCAGCCTGCCCCTTCCCTTCCACCCAGCCCCCAGCATAGCCAACTTTGGGACCGTGAAGGTGCAGTGGTGACTGCCCATGGGTGGAGACCTAAGTCAAACTGTTTCCATTAGGGGGCTCATGGGCTTCTGACATCGAAACACCCCTCCCCGTCCAAGGGGTTTACCCCTCACATCTGTCACATACCACCACTGTATGCTGTCTTGTCTGTCTTGCCTGTCATCCTTCCCAACATACCTCCCCAAATATACCTACTATCCCTCCCCCAACATCCCACTCTCACCATAAAAAAAAATGGCAATCTGTTCCCACAAAAAAATCTCGTCCCATATATAGCTGTCCATTTCACACGTGTCCACTAGACATATGTAATCTGGTCTAAATGGCTTCAGAACATATTATTATTGTCCTCACCCCTCTATCAGGGGTATGAGTGTCCACATCTACCTCCAAATCAGTGTATATGCACAGCTGTTGCTGTAGAAGAAATGGGCAGCTATGGTCCTTCCCTACACCTGTCCTGCACATCCCTAGCTATTTTCCTTGCTGCCCCCCCCCCTTGTGCCCCTTCTTCACCACTTTCCTTTCAACACTTTTTCCTTTCTTTTAATGAAATTATCATGGGGGTAAGTGGGAGTAAGCACTTTTAAGCAGCAGCACACCGGTGTAAGCAATGCCTACACAGGATAAGCAATCTAGAGGCTAACTGAGTGTAAACATATTTAACCAGAAGTTAGCAGTGCTTACCTTAGTGCAAACCTGTGCAAACCCGCTTACAACTGCTCAAAAGTGCCTAAATCACTCTGTATCCAACGGCCCTTGTTCTGCCCAGCAATAAAATAATCAGCCTTTGCAAGTCTCAAACCCAGTACCCTGCACACCATAACCAAAGTAACTTACCACTAAATCATGTCATATATACATAACCTTGCTATTTTCACCAACATATCACCCAGCACAGTCATTCAACAGTACAGGAAATGTATTTATACATATAGATGTATGTGTGTGTATGTGTATATATCAATCTATATATATATATATATATATATATATATATATATATATATATATATATATATATGTATGTATGCAGCGCTATAGATATGTATGTCTACATATATATGTCTATATAGATATATATATATATATATATATATATATATATATATATATATATATATATATATATATATATATATATATATATATATATATATATATATATATATATATACATATATAGCAATATATATATATATATATATATATATATATATATATATATATATATATATATATATATATATATATATATATATATATATATATATATATATATATATATATATATATATATATATATATATATATATATATATATATAAACAGATATATAGATCATTTTATACAGAAATCTGAGCGTATAACACATGTTGCTGTCCAGTACAACAGTAAAGAAAGACTGGGCCAGAGGATAAAAATCAATCAACAGTAAATAATGCAGATGTAGCTCAGTAGCCTCCAATTACACTCTGTACTCAACCCCTAGGGGGAAAAGAATTAAGTTGTCACAATGAGGATGTATCTGTTACATAACAATGCTTAACTTAAAACATCACTATCACACTGACAAACAGAGCAGTCTGTATGACATTAAGCACTAGGCCACCAAAGTTCCCAGGGTGAAATGTCTGAAAATGTACACCCATATACCTTAAGGTGTCTTACTACTGATATCCATCACATGTTGTAACAGCCTAGGTTATATATGGTGCATAGCCCTCCCCCATAGACTGACTTACAGGGGCATATAACAGTGTTACATACACTGACCTATGGACTGCAGAAGGGCACACATGTTTTGTCCAGCTGTAGCCCGCATATATATGGACCCTACCCCACAATATGTGTGGGGACCACAACATCACTGGAGTGATGGCAGGAATGGCAGCATGACATAATCACAGGCCACAACATAACAACTTCTTACTGCATGTCATATGGACAAAGCCTAGTATGTAGGTGGAGGACAGAGGCCGGAACACAGGGCCATATTGCAATAGTGTTGTAATACACTGAGAACGTTGCTGGTGTTACAGGATAGTTTGCAACATACCCTTAGTCAGGAATATGAAGTCAGAAACACAAATGGGTGTAACCATGTACTGATAGCACTCAACAGACATAATGCCAGTGATATATCTGACACAAGACCTGTGTGGTGGACAAACAAAACATAATAGGCAATCCTCTGGCCATCATGTGGATAGGCCCACAGCTGAGAGCTATACAGACAGACTACATTACATGCTAAACTAATATGTACACATAGACCCTGTAACACTAGTGGTATGCAATGCATATAACAAAACTACTGACACTGCCTGTAGGTCTGGGACCTTATACAAATGTGTAGCTGGCCTGAGTCTGCAAGTCCTCTTGTAAGAGGTATTGCTACCTGCTGTCTGTAACACTGCTGCCTACACACAGGAAGGATGCCATCCATACAGGAAAGGTAAAGGGACCATGCCCACATGATGTAAGAATTTATAGTAGTGTGTTGCCATGACAGTGGTAATTAGAAGTACTACACAGCAGGCTGCATGCAGGTGACAAGTGGAGGACACTGACTGGTACAGAGGCCATCACCTGATTATGTGCATCACCTACAAAATCCATGCTGCAATATATTCAAAGCAACTCAATCCATTTAGCTCAGAGAGACTGAGATAGAGAGAGAGAGAGAGAGAAAAATAAATAAATAAAAAAACAAACACACATCCATCCATCCATCCACTCAGCAAGGGATAGGTTACTGACCCAGAGACTACCCCTACTCTGCAATAGACTGTCCATACATGTCAAGCAGAGGGCCTCATTGGCCCTCTTCAAAAGGAACCTTGATGATTGGATGGCAGATAGGAAATTCACCCCGGGGATCATGTCAGTCGCCCTGCTAGACAGGGGTCCAGAGAAGTAAATATTGTGGGAAAAAATATCCAGGGAATTGTTATGGCTAGGCTTGTATAGGCCCTAGGGCCGATAGCCTAGTACCAACCTATGAACTATGAACTGTATCCAGAAGAGATAACATTCCAACAACAGGGGATGTGAAGCATATATGCATGTAATTGAATGTAGTACTTGGTCCTAAATAATGGGATAGATGATGTGGAATGATTTATATGTGCCATCAAGTGTTGTAATTATGTGCAGCTGAACAACTGCTATGGACAATAGTGTCTGTCTCTGTGGGCAGTGGGCCATACCTGTCAACTGTGCAGATCAACACTGACTGACAGGATGTAACCCATCATAGTGTGTGTTGTGTACTGCAAGACATGTATATTAGTGTGGCCAATAGCTGGTGGTGGAAGTAATGCCGTTATGATGGACACATGAGTTCCAGACCGCACCATTTGCAGGACAGTCATGTTAATGTGTAATGTAGCATGCACAAATGCCATAGGTGTTTAATAGGCTTACCTGCAATCTGCCCCTATATATACCCACCTAATGTTAGGCTTAGTCCACATGTGGCACCTGTCTGTGTTGTAACAAGGCAGAACAGTGCAGCTGTACAGGAAGGAGAGTTACAGAGTGTGGACCTGATGTCTGCATACACCATATATATATATATATATATATATATATATATATATATATATATATATATCTATATATATATATAAATATATATATATATATATAAATATATATATATATATATGTATATATATATATATATATATATCTATATGTATGTCTACAGATATAGAGATACATATATATATATATATATTTTTATTTATTTATTTTATTTTACATTTGTTAACCGGGCTGGTCTAACTGGATACATATCCGTTTTCAGTAGAGGCCCGAGGAGAAAAACTCCAATACACAATAGAAGTACATATTTAAATTGCAAGATTCAAAGTATTGTTACAACAAGAGAATACAGCTTACATATGCAGGAATGAAAATTTACATAGATGTTATATAAGACTAAAGGACAGACAGGAAATTATACACAGAACATTGATTTCGTTAAAGATACTGAAAAATAGACTGAAATCAGAGATTTTCCTTATTACTAAAAGGAAAGAGAAATTTTAGAGATCTGCAATTAGGGAAATGGGCTAGGAAGTGGACCTAGAAGTAAAGAGATATGTAGTTAGTCAGGTTCTCGACATGGGCATGTCCATTGTGTGGAGAGATATTCTTTAAGGTTAGCTTTGAAATGATAGAGAAGAAGTAAGTCTAAGGTTGTTTGGCAGGGAGTTCCACTGCTTGCCAATGGAATTTGCATAAAGGGCATCCCCACCTGAGTTTTTGCTTTAATGGTTAGGATCTGGATGCTGTTTGATGATCGGAGACTATTGAGGTTAGTATATGGAGTTAGAATTTTGCACAGTGAGGGAGTTCTATCAGGATGGTTGATAATTTTATAAGCTTCGGCGAGTTGGCTAAGTTTGAGGAGATTTGGCAGTTCCAACCAGCCAAGTCTTCGCAGATTAAGGCAATGATGGGTTCGATAAGGGGAACCTGTAATAAATCTGGCAATGTGGTTATAGGCAAGAGAGCATGTTAAGTTCACGTTTATTGAGAAAAGAGAGGATTGGGGAAGCATAGAGGAGGGAAGAGAGGAGATGGGTACGAGCAATAGTTAATTTGGTAGTGGGAGTTAGGAAGTTTTTAATTCTGTACATAGATCCTAGTTTTTTTTAACAGACTTTACTGTTTGGGTAATGTGTATGTCAAATTTGAGCTTATGATCAATAGTGACACCTAGCAGTTTGGTACTGGTGACAGGGGTTATGAGGGTCCCATTAGTGGATTTAATATGAAAGGTTGTGTTGTTAGTGTTTGGGAGTTCTTTACCTAGAGGTGAGAAGACGTTGGGGAAGAAAAGTAATAGTTTGGTTTTAGATGGGTTAAGTAGAAGTTTTAAGTCAGTGAACCATTTTTCAACTAGTGCAAAACAATGTTGTATGGTCATTTGGAGATTCGAGAGGAGACGCGAGCAGATTAAGGTGGAGTCGTCGGCGTATTGTATACAGGTGGATTTAGGGATGATTGATTGAAGGTCATTTATGAAGATGGAAAACAGAAGTGGGCCAGTATTGAGCCCTGAGGAACGCCTATGGTATTCGGGAGCAGTCCCGATATTCTGTTTTGCCATAGGACAGCTTGTTGCCTACCAGTGAGGTAGGAATTGAACCAGTTTAGTGCAGGAGTGTCCAGACGTAGGGTTTCAAGGATGTTGAGAAGGAATTGATGATTGACCATATCGAATGCTTTTGATAGGTCCAGAAAGAGGGCAGATGATATGAGTTTGTTATTGCGATTGTTGTTGATTGAGTCAATAAAGGAAAGGAGGGCAGTAGTTGTACTATGGTGCGGACGAAAACCATGCTGGGCATTGGACAAGAGATTATTAGAGGTCAGATAGTGAAGAAGTTGTTTGTGGATGCATCTTTCCATGATTTTCGCTATGGGGGACAGGATGGCTATATGTGTGTGTGTGTGTGTGTGTGTGTGTGTGTGTGTATGTCTACAAATATACAAACACACACATATTTATATAAATACATGTCCCCTATTGTTGAATGACAGTGCTGCACAATATGTGTGAGGGAACATTACACATATCAATACACACACACATATATCTATATCTATATATACATATATCTATATCTATATATATATATATATATATATATATATATATATATATATATATATATACACAGCAGTAAGTGGATGCAAGTTGGGAACACATTGCCCTTGTTTGTGAAGGTGGTATTGGTAATTTTGGGAAGTATAGTCGGTACATTTGTGGAGGTAGGCTGGGTTGGAAGATAGAAATGACAGCATACAGGGGTGATATATGACACATGTGGCTGGTAAACATCCTGGATGGGGAGTGTTGTCTGCAATGTGGAAGCCCATGAGCCACCATATGGAAACAATTGGACCAAAGTCTCCATCCATGGGCAGTCACAACATCAGCTTCATGGCCCTGAAGGTGCCTGGGCTGGGGGCTGAGCAGGAGAAGCATGCAGACCCTGTGAATGTGTACTGAGGGCCTCAATGTGCTGTAGCAAATCTCCCAAGTCTCTGTGAAGCTCTCTATGCACCAGACCCTGGACCTTACTTCAGTCAACAGGATCCTGTCTGTGTGTGCTCCTGGGGGGTGGGGGGGCTGAACACCATCCCCTGAGGTGGTTCCACCTGAAGGTAGTGCAAGACCAGTAGATAAGGAGGTCCTAGTGTGGGTCGCACACGTGATGTTTTCTGGGAACATGGCCAGATGAATTGTGAGAGGTGGTTCTGTTGACAACTCTTCCCCAAACATGCTGATGTGTCACTGTTATAAAACATATGCCGGCAGTAAAAGCCCACACATTCTTGGAGTATGTCTAACAGCATCCATAGATATCCCCAGTAACACAAAACAGCAGATGTGCAGCAGTCACATAGCAAACAGAACACATGCATATACGGAACCATGGTGGCCCTTACAATGGCATGCAGGTGAAATTGTCCATAACAGGCCACCAATCATAGTGTCCCAACATGGAACATGACTACAAATGCATAGCACAAAGTGTTGTACAATACGATATATGTCCCAACAGTAGGTCTTCTGTAGACGTACCCATTGAGTTGTGTGATCAGATTGTTGTTGCAGATATGGTGGGGGTGGAGACAGAGATGTGTATTAACAACTATGATAACCTTGCAGTATGAGGTCCTCAGACCTGTTTCCATCTTTATGTCTTTCAGGCAATATGTTGAGGGAAGGCTTGCCAATATATACAGCGGAGGAGAATGATGTCATCATCTCATACCTGCTGCAGCACTACCACACCATGTTTGGCCATGCAGCCCATCATCTGCAGGAACAGACCGCCCTGTGAAATGATCTTGTCCACAGGGTAAACAATGTCGGCCTGCATAACTGCAGTTATGTGCATGCCTGACATTGATGCACCGATCTACTTCGCCATGTCCATTAGCATGCTGCTGCAGTTAGGGGGGACCAGCTTGAAACAGGGTGGGTCATACCATCCATCTCCCCCCTGACACATGTTGAGCAGCTCCTTGCCAGCCTCTGGGCACCTACCTACCCACAAACACAACACCTGGTTGAGATCATAGTGGAGGTGGGTGCTAACCACACAATGGCAGAGGAGCGTGCAAGTAAGGCCACAGGGAACATCAGTAGACCACTGTTGCGTATCCTTCCAAATCTGTAGAATTAGATCATGCATATGAGAGATGAAATTTATATAGTCTTTTGCTGTGTTGTAGTAATAAACAGATGTGCATAATATGTAGTATTGTGGGCCTGTACTGTTGATGTACTGTAATGCTGCACCCACCCTGTACCAATGCCACAGGTGTGGCTACTGACATCACATCTCTCATGCAATTATGTAGGTCCTTCTGGTATAACTCCAGGGCAGCAGCCTGTAGCTGGTGAGTATGTTGTTTGTTCAGGTTTACCAATATATTGGTCATGTTATGGCCATGGTATAGTCCATGCACACATTTAACACACCTACCCATAATGCATGCTGTACTTGTTCACGTATTGTTGCTGTTAACTGCACTACATCACAGTGGTCAACATGATGGTGTATCTGAAGGTATATCAGACTCCTCCAATATTACTAACATCCTGTCATTGCAAAATGTGTGCACAGAGATGAACATACTGGTGGGACTCATGGCCTACAATAGGGGCATGTCTGAAACATCACCCTTATGCAGTGCTACAATAGTGTATATACTAGTATTACAATGGCAACAGTTACATATCTACACTATGGAATAACAGAATACTGCAGTCCACAACCCTTACAACCTGCAATGTGGTCCTTACATGAGCAATGAATGTCTAAAATGGAATCCTATGTTAGGACAGCAAATATGGGGAATACATACCTTCACAAACACTGGAAGCATATAAGTGCATACACTCCAGATGAAATAGAGTGGAAGCAGCTGCTGAGGTACTGACAGCATGCAGTCATCCTGAGTATGGACCTTCCACCACGTACAGGTCTCCAATGTTACACCAAGAAATAGCCACTGTCCAAGACATTTGGCCATCAAATGTGCCCACTTACCTGCAACAGAGGCAGCTCTGGCTTGCATACAACTTACATGCCACGGCATGGACTCCATACAAAACAGGTAGCACCCAGGAGTTGGACATGTAGCCATACCTCCCCATTGCATATACCATGGCAAACAGTGCAGACAGTCATATATGTGGCGAGGATGTATGGGACAGGATTAATGTAGAAAATTAACAGATGGCCATCCAAGACAGATGATGTCACATGTTGAAAACTGGTCATGCTGGCTGCCTAGTAACATGCCACAACACTGAGGGAGTTTCAGGAATGTCTATCAAGTATTAGCTGTGCAGTACCCATTTCAGCAATTGCCTGGACTCTGCATAAGTGTGGCCCATGGCTTAGAGTAATCAGATGGGACAGTTGTACCACAGGAAACATCAGCCAGGCCTCTCTACAGGTAGTGTATGCATAACAGAAAAGGTCTCCAAAAGGCATGCATTGCAATGTGTACTGGTGTACCAAGACCACATTGGAAACCTACAGACAATATCAATTAAGATACATGTGATGCACAACCAACACTTCACCCCACCTCAGGCCTACCATCCCCTCCTGTACCTTGCCGGTGCCAGTGAACACCTGTATGTTTGCCATTTATTAGTTGAGACTAGGCTGGTACACATGGTGTTCAGTGTTTGGGACACTGCAAAATGACACACATGTGTAGGCCATAGTTGACAAATATCTGCAAAAAGGCTGAAGGTGGGGAGGGGGTGTCATCATGATACAACAGTGCACTGAAGCAGAGATCCAAAGGATACTATGAATGGCTGTATCTGCACACAGTCAAGGTCAGGAACTGTGGTAGACATAACCCTGACTCCACAGCAATAGTGACTGCAGTGTGTGACCTCCAAGGGATGTGCACATGACTTGACCTTGCAATCTTGCAGAGTTGGGGGACATTTGTAGGGCAGACTGACCAAATACTGGCAAATATAGATGGCCCATGCTAGTATACCCCTGCCAGGTATAGTGACTGCTGTAGTACACAAAACAGTAGGTGCAATAAATCATCATGATAAGGGTGTGCACACATATACACCCACAAAGTGTATGCATCTCAATCAGCATCTGCACAACTAACACATTTGTTTGACACTGCAGGTGATTGTACAGGCCATATGTCACTTATCAGGTTCGTGTAATGTTGACATATGCAGTAATGTGGTCCCTTGGCATATCAAGAAAGAGGGTGTCATATCAATAAGGGTGTGTACACTCCCCATAGCCACGGTAAGGTTTGAAGGTTGTCAGTGTAATTGTATCGTATTGGCCATACATGCACCCCTGATGATGAGATCTGTAAATCAGATATCAGGCATTCACAAATAACATCTGTCCACATATCATCCCAGTTATGTGTCGGACAAACACATAGGGGCTGTCAGCAGCAGAGCAAACATAACTGACACAATAATACACATTAAGCAATGGTGTGTACACCTGTGAGGTATGGTGCACAGTACATGCCAGGATGCCAAATAGGTGCACAGCAATACTGTGTACATGGGTGCAGTGTATTCCAGGAGAAGGGGCATCACCCACTAACACAACCCATGCATCACAGAGCTGTATAATGTTGCTAGCAGGGATTGACTATACCTGCACTGCATGCTGCTGAGTGCCATATGGCATGCATGTTGACATATGGGTAATGGGAGGTCTGTGTGTAATATCTTTGTGCAACCTCACCTGTAAGTGTGTGTGTGTGTGTGTGTGTGTGTGTGTGTGTGTGTGTGTGTGTGTGTGTGTGTGTGTGTGTGTGTGTGTGTGTGTGTGTGAGTGTGTGTGTGTGTGTGTCTGTATGTGTGTGTGTGTGTGGGGGGGGAGTTGGGGGGTAGGGGGTTATTTTGTCTGTAAGTTCAATCTGGTACAGTGGAGGGGGTTGATGTATGTAGGATGTGTGTGTGTATGTGTATGTGTCCATGTATGCACATGTGTGAGTGTGGGGTTATTCATACCTCTCGACTTCCCTTTGAAATCGTGGGTACATGGACAGACACATCTCTGTGTTTTAATGTTTTAAATGTTTTACAATGTTTGTTAAACACAATATGAGTGAGTTTCAATCATTTATTTATTTACTTACTTATTTTTTGATAAAGTATGTAGTGTGTTTTAAGGTGTAATTAAGTGATTCATGTGATATCATTAAGCAGGGGTATTTAAGGGCAGGGTTTGTAATGAAATTTGTTCTGATGAAGTCTCTTGAAGGAGAAGAAAGCGCTTAACCATTACCAATAAAGTTTGGCATTTATTTGCAACTCCTTTTGTCTCACCTGATTTGGAGCTGTGAGCTGTTGTGGTTTGAATACCCTGTGCATATGATGATACCTGTGCCACATCCCTGTCATCCATAACATCGATGCAGGGACAGGCTAATATGGTTCTGATGCACATGGTGGCTGTACTATGGTATACCAGTGTACTTCTGTGTAACATATTGTCAGCAGTAAAGTTTAATGCTCACATGTCAGGAAGTGTAGCTGTCCAGCCATGATGCATTATAGCTGTTATTAACACTGAGTGATTGTGGTCTCCATAATGCAATACGTTTGTGTCCATGTGTCAGAAGGAGGATGTTCTGCTGTCATATCCTACAAAGGGTATGGCATTGTGGTGACACCTTGGCTTTGCCTTATCCTGGGTAGAGTTGAACACATTTCACAGGTCTGTATAACAGTTACTGCATGTGCCACATGGGTGATAGATCTGGGGGTGGTGTATACAGGTGAGTGCATGGTGGTCATTGTTTGCAGCCCTACTACAGTGGACAATGGTAAGCGTACTGGGTGGTACACACCACATTTTTGTGTATAACACACACAGAGTCTTTGGTGTTGATGCAATACACAGAGAATACTGTACACATGGATGAATGTACCTGTGCAAGGAGCACACGGTAGGCTATGTAATGCCACCAAGCCAGAATAGGCACAACAATACATCAGGGAATAAGCAGTCTGCTAGTTTAATGTCATTGATGATGGTACTAGCAGGGTATATGTCCCCTTACCCAATGTAGTGCAATCCTCAACTCAGTAAACATATGTGTGCTGGTGTGGGTGGCACACCCTACCCTTTGGAGGGTGAGAGGTGCTGTAAAACTGCAGATAGTGTGACAGACAACTACCTAACCTGTTAACATGAACTGTACAGCATTATCGCCAGCTAAGTAGGGGGATACACTAAACAGTAACTGCAATGATGGTGGCTGTGTCCACAACAGCCACACCCAGCTATATATACCTACCCCAGTATCACTGCACACCTATACAAAGGGGAAGAGGGCATTTACACATCTAACAATAGTTGTGATGGCATGTATGTGCACAGTATGATACCTGTGAAATGTTAGCATATGCCAGGCAGTTCTCAGACATATGACCCCCTGGGACATGTATATTCTGCAAACTGAAGTAGATTTATTCACATACACACACACTCTTACTTGACAACACTGGGACTAGACCCCTACCTAAGTATGCAGTGCTGCTGATGTGTGTGGCTTTAGTTGCACACACCACACAACTTTTATGATGAGGTGTGTTCCAGGTTATGTGTTACATGAAGAACATCCCAGGCATGTACAGTATGATAATGGGGGATGTATTGGTTGTTTATGGACAATGCATAGTGTGACATACCATCATATACACATTGACAAATACATAACAGTCAGACACACATCTGAGAGACTTGGGCCTATCAGTGCTAACTACTTTGTCAGTGTGTCCATTGTGTTACAGGTATGTTGCACACAGCACATGCATAACTAGGCTGGGTAGTGTTAACAGTTACCTGTATGGATGATGGTGCCAGTGGTCCCCATACAGTGGAACATGGAACATGGGACATGTAGAGAGGTACAATGGTGTAAAGAAAGTATACTGAGCACCCACACCCAACTGTGGATATTGCACGCACTAAAACCCATGGTAAAACTCTGACATACCCACCATCACATATTGACCAGGACTGCAATACAACCCCTTGTCCATCCCAAAAGTGCTACTACAGGGATATGCATCGAATGCACATGCCACAGGCATAGTAGGGTGCTGCATTGTCATGCCTCTCCTATGGCCAGCAACATCACTATCCCTAATACTGTGTGGCGATGCATACTGTAAAAGGAGAACATGGCCTCAGAAGGCTGTAACCTACATACACACACACACATATACATATATATATATATATATATATATATATATATATATATATACACACACACACACACACACACACACACACACACACACACACACACATGCACACATACACACGTTTGCCAGAACTCAGTGGGTATCCCATGCCTATCAACCCATTTATAAAACAGTGTTGTGCTGGTACTGCAAGGCCCAGGTAGCCCTTAGGGAGAAGAGCATAAGATGGTACATGTAATGTCCAGTACAGCAGCAGCCACATCTAACTATGGCAATGGGGTGTGGTGGGTGTGAAGGGCCTCAGGATATTCCCAACTACAGGTCTACAAACACACAGACACTGATATTCTCAGTAATGCACAAGTACACATTTGTCAGTACTGGGGTGTATTGGTGCAGGTGTTTATAGGTGTGTACCAGGCTATTGTCCATGGAGAGATGGGAAGTGCAGAGGTTGTGTGTACAGTGATATCATGCCACCTGCCATGTGCCAGCAGGCCATCTATCAACAGATACCACTGGGGTGATCGTCAGGGTGAGAGTGACATGCATCAGCCAATCATCTGGGTGCCTCTTGCAGAGGGCCAGTGAGGTGCTCCAGTTGACATGTATGTAACATGTATTACATAACATAGTCAGTGTCTGTCTTGGAGACCTGTACCCAAGCATGTTCTGTTGACTGTGATACTGCAGTTGAGGTATCCATGGCATGTGGTGTGTACAGGGTGTGGAATACTATCTGTGGCAATCGTAACAGTGCTGGGCAGACATGTCAGTGTCAGTCAAGCATAGATTGCCTGTAAGTATCCAAGATGGATACCTGACATCTGCACATCTGTCCAGAAGACAGACATTAGCTAGCCAAATAGCTATGCATTAGGATGAATGTGTTGACAGATAGACGTCTGACACTGATAGGTATGTCATTACTACATGACTTCATCCCTCACTGACATGTGCTATACACACAGTAGTCTACAGTTATTTTCCACATGCCAGATCATTATCCAGTAGGAAATATTTAATGAGACACAGCTCACACACCAGGAACAAGACAGTGAGGACTCAGAGTCCATCTTTGCATGCAGGGGTGTTTGTTTCCATACTACAATTTGCAATCTACTCTTACTTGGGAAAGCATTGTCAACAGTAGTAAAGTAGTAGTAATAAACTACATGCCAGTGTGACTGCATATAACCTGGGATACTACCCATGTATGTAACACATTCAACCAGAAAAGAGTGTTATACAAGCCATATATACTCGTGTCGCAGACAGTAGACTCACACCCCTTGCTACTGTAATGACAGCACATAGATGTATGTTATGTACATGGCATTAAATACACTTATTAAAGATGTCATTACCCTGCTATGTTATCAGACCAGAATGTGAGCACTGGTTACCAGGGCTGAGCCATACTTAGTAGGTTTCAGCATTGCTGCAGTATTACAGCTAAGCACATTTGTGCACTGGTAAGCGAAGCATACACGGTGTAAGTACCTGTATGTTTAACCATACGTTAACAGAACTTGGCTTCACGCAAACCTGCGCAAACACACTTAAAGCTGCTCAAAACTGCCTTAACCACTCTGTATCCAACAGCCCTTGTTCTGCCCAGCAACAATATAAACAGCCCTTGCACCAAGGACCCTGTACACTACAGACACAGCAGTTAACCACTAAGCCATGACAGCTGTAAAGGCAGTTGTTTTTTCAAATATATCTGTCAGTACACATACTGAATAGTATTGACCAAATGCTGTGACTTCTGTAATTGTGTAGTACTTGTTAGTGATATTATTGTTGAATCACATATGTTGTTATATCTAAATATACACATATCAGATAAATTTGGTGTGATACATCTAGGAAGGTATACACAACAGTACTGTTTACACATAAGGATATATATATATATATATATATATATATATATATATATATATATATATATATATATATATATACACACATATATACATATGTAGATATATGTGTACATGTACATACACATATATATTCATATATATGTATTTATATACATATGTATATTGCATTTTATATATATATATATATATATATATATATATATATATATATATATATATATCTATATATATATATGTTTAACATATGTCCAGAACATGGAGTGGAGTCATACCTCAGCACCAATAGTCTCGACCTCTTAATGCAAGGGGATGTCATGTAAGTATTGTAGGTATAAATGTATACTGTTGCTACTGTAACAGGGGTTGTCTTAACATAAATGTGTGTGGGATGTCACATCTGCTATTGACATGTATGCCATCGGTTAATGACAGACATCTAAGGTCATCATAGTACAGTACCACAGATATCACAGTAATAGTCCTGTTGAATACAGCAGGGATATGACCAATAAATGTGGACAGTCTGACACACTCTGGTCAGTCCAGATGTATACACAAAACCCCTTAGTGCAAGACATGTGGACCATGCCTGACAATGTGGATGTTAACAGCCATGTAAATGGGTATATCACGTAAATAGTGGAATACATATGCCCACACAGTTTATGCATTCACACACTCCTTTCTGTCCTGACACATAATAACCAGTGGTGCTGAGGTCGCATGCCCACATACTATCCATAAGTTAGTGACATACATCTGTACAGCATCCCACTGCTTTGTCAAAAATACACAACAGTTATGGTGGCCCAGCAGCAGTACATCTGACAAATATCTGGACATAACATCACACTGGGTAAATACACTGAGCTGCTAGACATGTCACAAAGCACTGTGAAAACTACAGGCAGATTGCCACAACAGTGGCCTACATTTCTTATGGGTGAATACACATGTACCTGCAAATATAGCAGGCTCTACAGGCATGTCACAGCACAGAGTAATAGACAACTGTATGAAAGTGCATATCCACAACCGATATGAACATAGCCACAGCCACATATGGTAAAAGTGCTTAATATTACAGTATATGGACTGCCTGATCAACAGCATCCTCTTATGTGCCACTCACACACTAACCTTTGTATACTGGGCAAATGCACAGTGTATTCCGATGTGTGACTGTGATATGGGACATGTGTGTGTTCAGCCCTACAAACATGTAAGCCAATAGGGTACAATACACTAGAGCAGCATGTAACATCAGATATAACAGGACCAAGAACAATGACATCTACCACAGTCTGTACATAGGCCAAGGTACGTATTTGCAATACAGACACTGTCAACAATCACCATAGGTTCATAGGTAGGTACTAGGCTATCAGCCCAAGGGCCTACATAAGCCTAGCCAACAAGGTTCTCTGGCTTACACCACCCAAGAAAGTTATTTTCCTGTGCCACTGTCAAACAGAGATACAGAAGTGATCCCCGGGGTGTATTTTCTATTTTCCATCCACTCATCAAAATTTTTCTTGAAGAGTGCTAATGAGGAACTTTGCTTGACATAGATGGGTAGCCTGTTCCAGAGTACGGGAAGTCTCTGGGACAGGAATCTATCCCTCCAGCATGTCCTGTTTATTGTCGTCACAAGGTTTGGGTCCCTAGAGCATGTAGCTTGGAGGGATTGGGATTTATTTAGGTGTAGCATGTCCAACAGCTCTGGGTTTGACATAGCTTTATATGTTAGGCAGAGATCACCTTGGAGTAGGCGATATGTTATGGAGTAAAGCTGGAGTTTTTTGAGGTGGTCAGTGTAGGACATTTGTTTGAGGCCAGTAATCCTCTTTGTGGGGTACTTCTGTGGCCTTTCCAGCTGCTGCAGATGTCTTTTGAGGTACATTCCAAAAGAGGAGTTGTACTTTATAATGGCTCTAATGATTGTCGAGTAGAGGGGAACAATGACCTTTTTTTTTCCTGGATGAGAACCCTTTTATGATGAGGTGCACCACGTAGAAGGACTTCCTTACTACTGTGGCGATGTGACTATCAAAGGAGAGACTACTGTCCACCTGGGTCCCAAGGTCTCTTATCACGCATTCGGTGTTAAGTAGATTGCTGCCTATGTGGTAGTTCATGGGTACAGAGATTTTGCCCAAAAGGATGACAATGCACTTTTTGGCATTGAGCTTGAGGCCATGGCTGTGACACCAGGCATCTGTCTCAGCGAGGCCCTTCTGTAGGATGTCCACATCATTTGGGGACTTGACTATGGCTCCTAGTTTGCAGTCATCTGCAAACTTCATTAGCCAAAGGCCTTCTGTGTTAGCCTGTACTTCAGAGAAGTATATACCAAACAGGAGAGGTCCCAGGATGGAACCCTGTGGTACTCCACTTATCACTGCTTTGAAGTCAGATTTGGAGTCTGCAACTTTTACAGTGTGGGTTCTATCAGTGAGCCAGTTGGCAACCCATCTTGTGATGTAGGGATTTATACCTAGTTTAGTGAGTTTAGCTATAATTCCAGAATGGGGGATGGTGTCAAAAGTCTTGGTGAGGTCAAGATAGGCTGTGTGAACCACCTTACCTTCATCTATGACTTTAATGACTGCCTCAAAGAAGTCGATCAGGTTCAGGAGGCATGATCTGCCTTTTACAAACCTGAACTGGGTGGGATCTAGAGTTTGGAGATTACCAATGTCTTTGTTTATGAGTTCCATGATGATACGTTCCATGGCCTTGCAGACCAGGCTCATCAGGCTAATAGGTCGATAGTTCCCAGGATCAGTGGTGGCTCGCCCTTTGTGGAGAGGGATAACTGTTGCAGTGCACCATTCAGTGGGCACAAAGCCTGATGCGAGGCTATTATTGAACATGGTGCTTAAGTGGAGAGCCAGTTCGTTCTAAAGTTCATGTAAAACACAGCCTGGGATGTTGTCTGGTCCCATGGATGCTGTGTTTTTGGCTTTAGAGAGTGCAGCTTTTACCTGCATAGTTGTGATTACAGGGACTCTGCATTCTTTCTGTATAGATACGGGCCCTTTAGGTGTGACAGGGGGGTAAAGTTAGCGCTGAACCCATCTGCCAGGATGTTGGCAATATCAGTTGGTTCTGTAATTTTCTTGCCTTTGTGCTGTAACTCAGAGCAGATCTGGGTGCTACCATCGAGATTCTTGACATAGCTATAGAATGCTTTGTGGTTGTCCTTGGAAATAGTGGTGATTTTGTTTTCATAGCTAGCTTTGGAGGATCTTATAAGGGATCTCAGCTTCTTACTGAGGCTGACCAGGGAGCTCCTCCTCTCATGGGATTTTACTCTCTTTTGCAACAGTTTCTTCCTTCTGTTGTACAGTTTGTTTATGGCAGGGGACCACCAGATTGGCTTGCTTTTTTTGGAGGATAGTGTCTTGGTTCTGTTTGGGATAGCACGATCCATGCACTCGTGTAAGTGCTTATAGATTGCATTTGTGTAGAATTCAGCAGTTGTAACTGTATTGTCCATCTGCATGGGTGCCATGAAGTTCACCAATTCTGTCTTAAGAAGCATGAAGCTGGCTTTGGTGAAAATTTTTACTGTGGTTTCCTTAATGGGGGGTAGGGCAAGATGTGGATATCAAGGGTGATTAGCTTATGGTTGGATCAGACCAACGAGGAGTAGACTTCAGGTGTGGAACAACAGTCACTCATGTTGGTAATGACTAGGTCTAGGATATTGTTGCCCCTGGATGGGGTGTGGATAAGTTGATCCAGGGCATTGGAGTTTATGAATTCCAGAAAGCGTTGAGCTAAGGAGTTGGTACACAATTAGTTTTCCCAGATAATGGTGGGGTAGTTGAAGTCACCCATTATTAGGGTGTTTGGTTGAACCCTAATGTTTTCCAGTACATCAAGAAAAGAGAAGTGGGAATCCTGGGGCATGGTGGGGGATCTGTAGCAAGCTACAATTTGGATTGCAGTTTTGCCCAGAGTTAGTTGCACTTTGATAACCGCAGATGCATTATACTGAGCAACTAGCCTGGAGGTGTGGGTATCCTTAATGAATATGGACACACCTCCACCTTTGTTGTTTCGGTCCAGGTTACATGGCCAAATCGTGTGGTATGAGTTATAGCCTGGTAGTGTGGGGGTGCTCTCTGGAGCCTTGAACCAGGTCTCAGTCACTGCACAGATATCGATGCTCTCCATTTTAAGGAGTGCCTCAAGTGAGTGCATTTTGAGATTTAGACTTCTAACATTGAGTAGCATTACCCTGAGTTTTTGCTTGACTGTTCCTGCTATGGTGGTAAGTTTGTTATTTGAACCTTGCCTAAAAAAGGCACTATAGGGCAGCATGAGCCTTAGCCAGTATCCGGAATCCCAAGGGTGACAGATGCAGGCCATCTGTGGCAAAGCATCATGGACTGTCGACCATGTCATCCCAAGCAGACAGACACTGGATCCCCTTATAATGACACCAGAAGCTTAGCCAATTGTTGAAGTCAATCATTTTGTCCTTGTACTGCAGTATCATTCTGGGCAATGGCAGAATGCTACTCAGGGCTAGGGTCATACCTGCCTGGGCTACAAGATGGGAGAGCTCTTCCATGTCTCTTTTCATGTAGTCCAGAGAGGTACATCTCAGGTCATTCACACCAACATGGACAATGACAGAATCATATTTGTACTTGGTGTGGAGAGACCTGAGTGGGTGGGTTATGTGGCGGGTCCTGGCACCCGACAGGCAGCTGACAGTAACCTTCTCCTTATTTAGCCATAAGTACGCAGACCTCACTACTGTATACACTAAGAGAGAATGTCCAGGTTTTGTCCTTAAATATAACCCCTACTATACATAACATGTCTAGCAGTTTGGTATCTCACTGGCTTGTTATCAGGTATGATGTCAGTAAATAATGGTGTACTGAACATATGCACCTCTTACTGCATGACATATGTACAAAGGTTGATGGAGTTGTGGTTGGAGGCACAAACACAGGGCCAATATTGACATGTTACTGTGATAACCTCATACATTTACTGGTGGAATTGGGTTTGTTGTGACATATGTCCTATGAGAGATATGAAGTCAGTAACTCTCATGGCTGTCACCATGTACAGACTGCAATCCTCAGACTATGCTTCTGCAGTTATAAAGATAGGTAATCTGTGAGTAACATAAAACACATAAGACTCCAAACACTGGCCAGTTTGCAGCTAGCCCTACAGGTGGGTGTTTCGTCAACCACATAACACTGTCATGACAGGTATAAATCATGTAGACCAGCCATATCCACACACACCCTGTTAAACCAACATTACTTCAAATGCAGAAGAGCAAGACATACATTCTGTAGTCATGTCTGGAAGATCCCCCCTCCTGTTTGTTGGCCTGTCTCCACAGTGTACGTTGTTACAGGTATATCCCACTACCATCTGTGATGCTGTTTGCAAAACACTAACATGAAGTCTTGCTCACAGTGAATGAAAAGGGCCAACACCCACATGATGTTCCTAGTTATAGGAGTGTGTTTCCATGCAATTGGCTATGGAAATGTTACCACAGCTGTTCCAAAAGCAATCAACTAGTGGGGGACTGCAATTCATGCACAGACCATGAGCTGATCATGAACATCACTTACAAAACACAAGCTGCTGTCTAAGCAAAGCAGGTGCACTTCTCCACATCCACCAGAGAGGGAGTGAAGGAGACAGATAGAAAGGGGGTAGGAGAGTGAAATCTAAGCATGTTTGTGTCATACACTTACCAGTATGGGGTTTCAACCCCCTGCCTAACTATGTATTGCAATTACATTTCTGTGCAGTTATTGCATGCACCACAGAGTTTACATGTTGGATAGTTGTCCAAAGTTATGTTTGATGGTGAGTGACATCAGCAACAGTGACAAAGGAGGGATATGATATGTGTAGCACATGTGCCTGTTCACAAGAACAGGTGTCAAGTATGACACAGCCACACTGTCTCATTGACTCACACACATTATCACAGTTGGCAAGGACAGGATAAGAATTCCTAATTAACTAATTTGCTACACTACAGTTTTACGCAGGAATCACATGCATCACAGAGGTTATCAGGCTGATATATGAGCAAAGGGTATGTCAAGGTGTCTGATATCAGAAGGGATGCTTCAGTAGGCCATTGGGAGGTGTAGTGAGTGTGAATGGCATCCACAGTATTATACTCCACATGCACACAGACACATGTTTGCCAATACTGACATGCATGGGTACATTGCTTCACAGGTGTGTAGTGGTTGACTGTGCCAGAAGGCTGTACAAGGCTAGATAAAGGGTATAACTTGGTTTCAGGCCACATGACAATGGTCTGCAGTGTGGTTCTGGGGTGTAGTCTCTCGATTTGCCCACACAGGTGGGTATTGTATTCACCATCCACTCATCTGGCTTACTATTGTGGGTGGCCAGTGCTGTGCATTGCTTGCCATGTATGTTTTCTACATTCCATAACATGGACAGTGTCTGGGATGTGCACACATTCCACATGCATGTTCTGTGACATGTGGAAGTGTACCTGGGGTGTCTGAGGTATGTTGTGTGGACAGATTGTTATCATCTGATGTGCCATTCCTGACCTCATGTGGTGAGAACTGGCAATGGAAACCAGGTTGACCCTACACCTACATTGGCAGCATGATACAGGTATTCACTGGTGTCAGTGGCATCTTTCCATACAGGGCATATGTATAAAACATGGTATTTCCATTGTTGGTTACATTTGCTAACTCTACAGTTATTGCAGGTGTCCAGTGGGGAACATAGAAAAGGACCACAATATGCAATGACTTGCCTATTATAAGGATGGGACAGGGTGTCATGTCCTCTGTAGTCTACTGCAATCACACCATGGTTACTATCTGTGGGCAATATGCAGGGAACTACCAACATGGTGGTTATTGCCTAGCCAAATATGTTTGTGTATGAGACATGGGTGGAGAGTGCTTTCTGGCTAATACAAGGGTTGCCTATATTGTTCCCCAATCCATGATGTCACATGCAGGGGTATAGAGTGTCTATACCAGCCTCTCTGCTGTTTAACATCTGTTGTCCTTATAAGGTGGACACTGAGACATATAATAAGCCCACTATATAAGAAATTTGCAACACCCGCTCCACAATGAGTCCTGTTATCACACACTCACAGCTACCTCCACACAGGATATTAATCACACACACACACACACACACACACACACACACACACACACACACACACACACACACACACACACACACACACAATAAGTAGTACATCACACTATAGCATTATGTAATTATAGCATGCGCCACGAAGCTTGCTGGTCTATTTTTTTCCCCAAAGTTGTATTTCAAGGTGAATGACAACAGCAGACTTGCCAAATTAGCCAATAAAAAGTGTAGTGACTGTGAATGGCCTCACAAGTATTTTTCCCTACACAGACAGACAAACACACACAGAGTCTCACAGTTGCCATCCCGGAATTAGAACTCCGACCTTACTAGTACATCACACTATACCATTACGCAGTGTTAGCATGTGCCACATAACTTACTGAGCTACACTTTCCCCAAAGGTGTATTTCAAAGTGAATGACATCATCAGGCTTGCCAAGGTAGGGCAATGGAAAGTGTATTCCATATGTTCATAGGTTGCTACCAGGCTATCAGCCCTAGGGCCTATACAAGCCTAGCCATGACAATTCCCTGGCTATTTCTTCCCACAATATTTACTTCCCTGGACCCCGGTCTAGCAGTGTGACTGACATGATCCCTGAGGTAAATTTCCTATCTATCATCCAATCATCAAGGTTCCTTTTGAAGAGGGCCAAAGAGGCACTCTGCTTGACATGTATGGGCAGTCTATTCCAGAGTCTGGGGAGTCTCTGAGTTAGGAAACCATCCCTCCAGCAAGTTTTGTTCATTGCGATGACAAGGTTTGGATCCCTGGAGCATGTGGCTCTGAGGGATTGGGATTTCTTTAAGTGTAGCATGTCCAACAGCTCTGGGTTTGACATGGAATTGTATGTTAAGCAGAGATCACCTCTGAGTAGACGATATATGACAGAGTATAGCTGGATGATTTTCAGATGGTCAGCATAGGCCATCTGCTTTAGGCCTGCGATTCTTCTAGTGAGGTATTTCTGCAGCCTTTCTAGTTGTTGCAGATGTCTTGTGAGGTACATACCAAACAGGGCATTGTATTTTATACTGGGTCTACCGATAGATGACTACAGTGGGACAATGGCCTCCTTTTTTCTGGATGAAAAGCCCTTAGAGATGAGGTGTGCCACATAGGTGAATTTCCTTACTGTTGTGGTGATGTGGTTATTGAAGGTGAGACCACTGTCCACCTGTGTCCCTAAGTCTCTTATAACACTTTCAGTGTTTAGTGTACTGCTACCTATGTGGTATTTCATGGCTACATGTTCCTTCCCATAGGGGTTAACTATACATTTCTTAGCATTTAGCTTGAGCCCATGACTCTGGCACCAAGCATCTCTTTCTGTAAGGCCCTATTGTAGAATATCCACATCATTTGGGGATTCAATATTGGCTCCTAGTTTACAGTCATCTTTGACCTTTGTTAGGCAGAGTCCCTTAGTGTTGGCCTGTACTTCAGAGCAGTAGATGCCAAACAAGAACGGTCCCAGGACTGAACTCTCTGGTACTCCAAATGTCACTTGTCTGGGGCTAAATTTGGAGTCTCCTACTTTTACAGTGTGTGTTCTATCAGTACGGTGGTTGGCAACCCATCAAGTGATGTAGGGATTAATGGCCATCTTAGTACATTTATCTATGATTCCAGACTGGAGGATGGTGTAGAAGGCCTTAGCGAGGTCCAGATAGGCTGTGTGAACCACCTTACCCATGTTCACAGCTCTGGAGACTGATTTGAAGATGCCAGTCAGGTTCAGGAGACATGATCAGCCCTTCACAAACCTAACCTGGGTGTGGTCCAGTGTTTGCAGGTTGCCAATGTCTTTGTTTATAAGTTTCATGATAATACATTCCATGGGCTTGTAGATCAGGCTCATCAGACTGCCTGGGCCGTAGCTCCCAGGATCCAAGGTGGATTCCCTCCCTTGTGAACTGGGATAACTGTAGCTGTGTGCCACTCAGTGGGCATGAAGCCTGAGGTGTGGCTATGATTAAATATGGCAAGTAGGTGAGGTGCCAGTTCATTTTGTAGTTCATGTAGTACACAGCCCAGGATGTTGTCTGGTCCCATGGTTGCTGTTTTTTAGCTGTGGAGAGTGTGTTTTTTACCTGTGTGGCAATTATTACCAGAATCTGGCAATCTTTCGGTATTGAGATGGGCCATCCAGGAGGTGGGAAGGGGTGCAGTTGGCACTGAATTGATCTGCCAGGATATTGGAAATATCCCTTGGATCAGTATATTTAATGTCATTCTGTTGTAGCTCAGAGCAGATCTGAGCATTGCCATTTAGATTCCTGACATAGCTATGGAATGGCTTGCATTTGTCTTTGGAATCTTTGGCTATATTATGTTCATAACTAGCTTTGGAGACTTTATGAGGGATCTCAGCTTCTTACTGAGACTGGTGCAGGAGATTTTTGGATTATGGGAATTTCATCTTTTCTGCAACAGTTTCTTCCTTTTGTTGTAAAGTTTGTTTATGGCAGGGGACCACCACATTGGCTTCCTTTTCTTGGAGGGGAGCGTCTTGGTTCTATTTGGGATGGCACAATTCATGCATGAGTGGATGTGTTCGTACAGTGCCTTAGTGTAGGCTTCAGCAGTCAGAGTTTCAGTTCCCATCTGCATGGGTGTCATAATGTTTTTCACATCTGACATGTGTAGCATGAAGTTGACTTTGGAGACATTTTTTATGGAGGTTTCCTTATTGGGGTGTGGGGGAGGGATGTGTATGTTAAGGGTGATTAGCATATGGGCAGACCTCATCACCGATGGGGTGACCATAGATGTGGAGCATCAGTTTCCCATGTTGGTAATGATCAGGTCTAGGATATTGGAGCCCAAAGGTGGAGCTATGGTTTACTTGATCTAGGAAGGCATTGGGAAGTATGACTTCCAAGAACTGTTGGGCACAGGTGTTGGTACATGAATAGTTTTCCCAGTTAATGGCAGGGTAGTTGAGATCACTCAGTATTAGGGTGTTTGGTTGTATCTTAATATTTTCCAGTATGTTTGGAAAGGTGTAGTGGGAATCTTGGGGCATGGTGGAGGATCTGTAGTAAGCTATACAATTTGGATTGCAATCTTACCTACTGTTACTTGCACCAGGAAAATTTCAGATGCATTGTTTTGGGCAAGTAGCCTGGTGGTGTGAATATCTTTGTTGAATATGGACACTCCTCCACCTTTAGTGTTTTGGTCCTGGTTTGGTGGCCAACAGGTGTGGTAAGAGCTGCACCTGGTATTGCAGGGGTGGTCTCTGGAGCCTTGGATCAGGTCTCTGTTACTGCACAGATATCGATGTTCTCCATTTTTAGGAGTGCCTAGTGAATGTGAATGGCCACAAAAACATTGATCCTTACACACACACACAGAGTTTCACAGTTGCTATGTCTGGGATTAGAATTCCTATCTAAGTAGTACAACAAACTACAGTATTACGCAGCTATAGCACATGTCACGGAGCTTACTGGGCTACTCTTTCCCCAAAGCGTGTATTTCAAAGTGAATGACATCAGCAGCCCTGCTAAAGTAAGGCAATAGAAATTGTAGTGACTGTGAATGGCTTCAAAAGCACTGATCCCTAGAGAGGCAAACAAACACGCACACAGTTTTACAGTTGCCATGCCTGGGATTAGAACTCCTACCTAACTAGTACTTTACATTACATCATTATGCAGTTATGGACACACCATGGAGCGTACTGGGCTACTTCTTCCCCTAAGGTGTATTCCAAAGTGAATGACACCAGCAGCCCTACCCAAGTAGGGCAATGGAAATTGAAGTGACCGTGAATAGCCTCAAAAGCATTGACCCCTATACAGACACACAAACACGCACACACACACAAAGTTTTACAGTTGCCATGTCTGGGATTAGAACTCCTACATCACACTTGTGTAGGCATACCCACTTAGGCCCTGAACTTGTCTGATTGAAGACTGCTGGAACAGGGCTTAGTTCTGATGGTTTTTACCAGTTAATTGAGTAATTTGTTCAAATCAGTTTGCTTGTTTTCTATTGTTATAAAAAAAAAACAATTTGCACTTTATCTGCTTTTACTGTATTTGTGTTTCTTCCTACTTTTGTACTTTATTTTGCTTTTGCCTCTTCTTAAAAGTACTCAATTGTGTTCCTTCTGCTGCATTTACTACTGTTTGGTAGTAGCCTGATTAAATTGTAACTGTTATTTTACTTCTTTTGGTTATTGCACTTAGGCTTCATACCAGTTGTTTTACATTAAGAAGGTTTGTAGTCTGCACTGTTGTGGCAGGACAGGTAGCTTACATCCTTCTAAGTTGGGAATTGCTGATTGAAGGCTCAGTGTCTGTTATTCTAAAAGTGCATTAGTTCTGGTTTAAGCACTTTGGCTTCAGGCCAGTTATTTTACATTAAAAGGGTTTGTAGCCTGCACTCTTGTGGGAGGGAAGGCTAGATTCTGCTCTTCTGAGCTGGGAATTTCTGGTTAAATGCTTATTGTGCCTGCTTATTTGATCTGTTTCTTTCTGAAATGTGTGTGCATTGTTTGCTGTAACCCAGAAGTTAGTAGTTTATTGGCCATTTTGGGCTAATTTCTATTGCTTTCATTTCCGACAAACTTTCAACTTAGGCACTCAAACCATTCATTTCACAGCCCAGCACTTGTTCAAAACTCATAGCAAGCACTAATTAACCCTAGCACTAGACCCTCTAAACTGTCCAGAAGGACAAGGCTCTCAACAGCTCACTTTAGAAAGGGCAGTTTCAGGTGTACTCTGCAGTCCAACTGGGGAATCTGGGCATTTTGAGGCAATGTTCCAACTGCTTCATGTAGAAAGACAACCCTCTCCTTCTACCACCAAACACTAATATATGCAAGAGATGCAATTATACAGCCAAACTGGAGGCAAAGCTCTCTCAACCCAAGACTGGAACTGACAGTCAAGAGGAGAAAGAAAATACTTGCAACACACCACCAGTCTCACATAGACCTACTAAACCAACACCGGCAAATAACACACATAAATACAGAAAAACATACTCGGAGGCTCTAAATAAAAATCTGCAAAAACAACAGAGACCTCCAAAGAAGATACTCAAGCAACCTCCATACCCCGTCACAAACCATGAAACACATACTTCACATAATCAGTGTGCCACGCAATCTCAGCCCTTAAGGCAAAATAACATACCCAACACACTAGTAATAGGCAACTCTATAGTCAGGCACACTGATGTCCCACTAACTAGACTGGACAAGGAGAAGGTTACAGTTAGCTGCCTGTTGGGTGCCAAGATCCACCACATAACACAAGCACTCAGGTCACTCCAGAACAAGTACAAATACGACTCTGTCATTGTCCATGTTGGTGTGAATGACCTGAGAATTACCTCCCTGCACTACATGAAAAGAGACGTGGAAGACCTCTCTGATCACATAGCCCAGGTGATCATATGACCCTGACCCTGAGTAGCATCCTGCCCTCACCAAGAATGATGCCACAGTATAAAGAAAAATAAATGATCAATTTCAACAATTGGCTAAGTTTCTGGTGTCATTTAAAGGGGATCCAGTATCTGTCCACCTGGGATGACATGCTCGATAAGCCACGTTGCTTTGCAAGAGATGGCTTGCACCTGTCACCGTTAGGCTTTTGAATACTGGCCAAGGCTTTTGCCACCCCCATAGTGCCTTTTTTAGGCAAGGCTCAAAAGAAAAACCCACCACTGTAAATAGCACAAGTAACCAAAAACTGAGGGTAATGCTACTCAACACCAGAAGTCTAAACCTCAAAATGCATGCACACCAGGCACTCCTCACTATGGAGAACATTGATATCTGTGCAGTAACAGAAACCTGGTTTAAGGCTCCTGAGAGCACCTCAGCACTACCAGGCTATAACTCATAACATACTTTTCAGCCACAGAACCCGGACCGAAACACAAAAGGTGGGAGTGTATCCATATTCATCAAGAATATCCACACCTCCAGGTTAGTGGCACAGCACAATGCCTCAGAGATCATCCATGTGCAACTAACAATGGGCAAAACTGCAATTCAAATTGTAGTTTGCTACAGATCACCCACCATAACCCAGGATCCCCATTCCACGTTCCTGGAGACACTGGAAAATATGAAGGTCCTACCAAATGCCCTAATATTGGGTGATTTTCAATTACCCAAACATTAACTGGAAGAACTACTCAAGTACTAAGTCTCTTGCCCAACGCTTCCTAGAATTTATAAACTCGAATGCCCTGAATCAACTGGTCAACACCCCCACCAGATGTGACAATATATTGGACCTGGTCATCACCAACATGGGTGACTGGTGTTCTACACTGAAGGTCAAACCCCCGCTGGTTAGATCAGACCATAGACTAATCACTCTGGATATCCACATTCCGCCCCCACCCCAATCAAGAAAACCACCATGAAAAACTTTTCAAAAGCAAACTTCACATTACTTAAGACTGGGGTAGAAAGGTTCACAGCCCCCATGCTAAAGGACAATGCTGTCCAAGCTGCTGAATCCCTTACAAAGGCACTTTATGAGCACCTGCAAGAATGCATGGATATGCTATCCCAAGCAAAACCAAAACTCACTCCTCCAAGAAAAGGAAACCAGTCTGGTGGACCCCTGCCATAAACAAGCTATACAATAGAAGGAGTAAACTAGTGCAGAAAAGAGTAAAATCTCAAGAAGAAAAGACATCCCTGATTAGTATCAGCAAGAAACTACGATCCCTCATAAAACCATCCAAGGCTAGCTTCAAAAGAAAAATTGCTAAGGACTCCAAAGATAACCACAAAGCGTTCTTTAACTATGTCAAGAACCTAAGTGGAAACTCTCAGATCTGCTTCTGAGTTAGTGCAGAATGGCACAACATACACTGAACTGACTGCTATTGCCAACATTCTGGCAGACAGGATTAGTGAAAACTTCACCCCCCCTCTCACCCCCTAAAGGGCTAATAACCATATCAGAAAAATGTAGTGCCCCAGCAATCACTGACACACAGGTTAAAACAGCCCTATCCAAAGCCAAAAATACAGCTTCAATGAGACCAGACAGAGTCCCATGCTGTATCTTACATGAGCTCCAAAATTAACTAACCTCTCACCTAAACACACTGTTCAAACAGTCTCTCTACAGGCTATGTACCCATAGAGTGGTGCACAGCAACCATTATCCCAATCCACAAAGATGGAGCCACAACAGACCCCAGGAACTATCGCCCTATAAGCCTGACTAACCTGGTCTGCAAGGCTATGGAGCGCATCATCATGGAATTCATTAACAGACATTGGGAACCTTTAAACATTGGACCCTACCTAGTTTGGCTTTGATAAGGGCAGATCATGCCTTTTAAACCTGGTGGACTTCTTTGAGACAGTTACCAAGGCTTTAGATGAGGGAAAGGAGGTTCACACAGCCTACCTGGACCTCACAAAGGATTTTGACACCATTTCCCATTCTGGTATTATAGACAAACTCACCAGTCTGAACATAAACCCCTACATCACAAGATGGGTTGCCAGTTGGCTCATGGATAGAACCCACACAGTGAGAGTTGCAGGCTCTAGGTCTGACTCTAAACCAGTAACAAGTGGCATTCCCCCAGGTCTCAGTCCTGGGACCCATCCTGTTTGGTATATACTTCTCAGAGGTAAAGGCAAGCACAGGAGGACTTTGGTTGACCGAGTTCACAGACAACTGCAAACTGGGGGCCATAATTGACTCTCCAGCTGATACAGACATCCTCCAGAAGGATCTCACTGAGACGGATACCTGGTGTCAATATCATGGTCTCAAGCTAAATGCCAAAAAGTGCATAGTCACCCCCTTTGGAAATAAACAAAGTACCCGTGAACTACCACATATGTGGTAGTCCCCTAAATACAGAAAATGCAATAAGGGATCTGGAGACCCAAGTAGATAGTAATGTCTCCTTTGATAATCATATTGCCAAGGTGGTTAGAAAATCCTTCTATGTGGCCCACCTAATCACAAAAGGGTTTGCATCTAGAACAAAAGAGGTTATTGTGCCCCTCTACTCATCACTCATCAGACCCATCATAGAGTACAACGTCCCATTTGGGATGTACCTTACAAGACACCTGCAACAGCTGGAAAGACCACAGAAGTACCTAACCAAGAGGATTACTGGCCTCAAACATATGCCCTATGCAGCCCGACTGAAGAAACTCCAGCTGTACTCGGTTGCATACCGCTTACTCAGAGGTGATCTCTACCTGACATACAAAGCCATGTCCAACCCAGAATTGATGGACATGCTCCACCTAAAAAAAAAAACAAATCCTCAAGAGCCACATGCTCTAGGGATCTAAATCTCACCACAACAATAAATAGGACATGCTGGAGGGATAGATTCCTGTCCCAGAGACTCCCCATGCTTTGGAACATTCCTGTCTACATTAGGCAAAGCCCCTCACTAAACTCTTCAAAAGAAACCTTGACGAGTGGATGGGAAACAGAAAATTTACCCTGGGGATCACTGCAGTGGCTCTGTTGTACAGAGGCACAGGGACCTAATGGTCCTGCTGGACAGAGGCACAGGGAAATAATCTAAGGGGCAGCAAAATCCAACACATTCTGGCTAGGCTTATAGATGCCCTCAGGCAGATAGCCTAATACTTACCAATGAACCTATGAACTACAGCATTACGCAGTTATAGCACACACCTTGGAGCTTACTGGACTACAACTTCCACAAATGTGTATTTCAAGGTAAATGACATCAGCAGGCTTGCCAAAGTAGGGCAATGAGGAGTGTAGTGACTGTGAATGGCCACAAAACCATGAATTCCTAGACACACACACACACACACACACACACACACACACACACACACACACACACACACACACGCACACAGACACACAGTCTCACAATTGCCATGGCTGGGATTAGAACTCCTACCTAACTAATACATCACACTATAGCATTATGCATTTATAGCACGTGCCACAGAGCTTATATGGTTACTACTTCACAAAAGGTGTATTTTAAGGTGAATTACATCAGCAGGCTTGCAAAAGTCGGGCAATGGGGAGTGCAGTGTGTGTGCATGGGCCATAAACCATTCATCTGGAAGCAGACACAAAACACTCAGGCACACACAAGTTTAAATTTAACAGGTACGTGTATACAACTGCTAGATGAATAATGACTTTTACAGTCATGTTACACAGTTATCACAGGCACCACAGACACTATAGTGCTGAGGGATACCAGAGGCAAATGTCTACAGTGATTGACATTTGCACATCATGTGGTTTTATCCAATTGCATGTGTGATGGATGAGACAGGCCTCATGATGGGAGCCTCTGTGTCACTGTCTGTCACTCTCTTCCACACATCTATGCATATATAAGTTTGGCCTATTATAGTGTGTTGTCCATTAATATATGTGTGCATTCATATCCAATGTGTGTGCAAAGCATCACTGGTGTGCAATGTGGAGTGTGTGCACAAACATCTGTGACTGTCAGATATGTATAGTCCACTGTTGTTGCCAGACATGGGCTTCATTTTTTTAGGTGTGGGAGCATGCCCAGTATGACCTTCTTTATTGAATGTGTGACTCCATTCCAGGTAGGTTGTACTCCAGTGCAGGCTTTTGTGTTCTACACCTACAGCTAGCAACCTGTTTCTGCAGGATATCTGTAGATTGGTTAACAATATGGGGTGCAAATGGGCAAAGGATAGTGGGTTACTGTAGGTAATTGTGTCTGTCCTACTTTTGCTATGTGGTTTTCATGCTAGCAGAGATATTCAGACATATGTACTGTTTTACACTGTGATGTTTTATGTCATCATCTACTGTCAGGTATACATATTTGCTTGCAGTAATTTCCTGGGGAACACAGGGTAAATGAAGCTGTGTCCAGTACTGTGGTCTACAGCCTACATATACTTGCACAATCATGCCATTCTGGAGGGGAAGCTGCAGACACTTACTGATGGGTCTCTGTAAATGCTTCAGCTCCTTAGTACAGTGGTGGGTGAGGATCCCATGCTTGTACATCCATCATGTGACAGTATGGCCATATTCTGCTGTGGCCATACCTCACAGCTGTACAGATTCACACAGGTTACCCAGAAGCAGGGCTCATATTTCTGGTCATTACCCCTTCACATTGTTGTTTACAATCAGGTTTGTAGCCACAGGCAAGGATAGTATGTGCACATGCCTGAGTTTCAGACTTCACACACTCCATGGCATCCATGCTCCTTCCCTCCCCTCTGTTATTTTATTCCCTTCCAAACATTATGCAAACATTATTTGATAAGTTCCCTATAGTTTTTACTTCATCCCAGCAGTATTTCGGGGTTGGTCCACAGTTCATGCAGTAGGACATGGTGGACATGTTACTGGGATTTGTCAACATAGCCTTGCATTTGGGTTCTGTGCACCGTGTTATGTTGTTATTTGGGAGTCCATGAGATAACATACATTGGCAGTATGGGTGAGACACAGGTCTTTGATAGAGGACTGTAGGGCATTTGGTAGTGATGCAGGCCATCTGTAGCAGGCCATTGCATTGTGTCATTCATACAGTCCCAGGCTGCAAAACCCTATATTCCCCTGGGGTGACAGGGTAGGTGTGCAAGGTGTTAATGTCAATAGTTTCTGTCACTATTGATCCAATGGTGTGGATGCTGGCAGGGTGCTGCTTACAGCTAGGTACACACCTGCATGGGACACCTCTTCAGCATGCTGCATTCTGTGGCTATTTCCATATGGAGTTAGGGGTCATACTCTCATTTCCAACAGTAGGAACAAGACCTGTGAGGTACCTGTGGCTGATGGTCGGGTGAGATGGGTGCATGTGTGCTACGGAAGTTACTTGCAGCTGACTCACAGATATATGTGGGGCATTCCACTTATGCTGGCTTGTGCAGGGACATCAGCAGTTTTTCAGTACTTCATACCTGTGACCTTTGTGGTCTGCCAGTGTTTGGCAAGATGACATTGGTATTCCATACTAGAAACCCAATTAATGTGCTGCTAACCTGTATGTACAATTCCAAAGGTGTGTCCATTTGACAGTAACATTTTATACACTGTCTGTCTAGGGTACTTCCACCTGTGTACTATTTGTATGTCTAGGCCCACATTCATGCCATATCCATCTTTCAGATGGTGACAGATACTACATCCAAACAATTACTGCAGCTTGCTGCTGGAATGTGTCTTGCTGGGATGCATTGTGTTTGGCACTGCACTTGTGAGAACTTGACCCTGTCATTGGTAGTACTGCCCAGTGGCCACCAGGACAAAACAAACCATGCCTACATGCTGACCACTCTCACACAATAAGCACCACACACCAATCTAACATACACAGCCCTGTATATTGTACATGTGCTACAATCTATCCTGCTACTTTGGCCAGCTCAGGTAATCTGTGCTCCACTGTTATTATACCTACACATACATGTTACTACATTTCTACATAGGATTGTGTGTGGGGGCACACCTGACAACCATACACATTTGTTATGACTGCACTGATATTTCAGATGCTCCACTTCATTCTGTATTCTGACCTATCATGCAGACTAGAGGCATATCAGTGTACTACAGTTCTTAGGTTTTATTGACCTACATTTCAGTTTTAGACTTCTTATCCCTCAGAGCTAACATCCCACTGCCGGAACTGTTGTAGTATGCCTGTGTAGGTCTGGAGGGGGGCTGTTTTCCATAGCAATCAATCAGAGGCCTTAGCACAGCCTTTCTTTGTGTTTGTCTATGCCTGTCCAGCTGGCTGAGACTATTGCTGGGTATATGAGCCTCACCGACTGGCATGTGTGTGCCCTATGGACACACATTTGGCCCACCACATGTCCTGCAGTCGGTTTTGTCACCTTGTCTAGTACTGGCTACTATCGTTACACCAGTATTTGTTACAGATTTCATGCTGCCAATATAGGTGCCTACTATCTGCTGGCATCCCATTAAGCCACCCGATTCCCTTGCATGCTCACATCCATACCATAGATACAAGTAACAAAACATAATACTCCATTCAGCAATTTATAGAAAGAGTGACTTACCTTGTGGCTATGCCAGTACTGAGGATGGGTCTGGTGGGCTGACTATGTTGGATGCACATAGTACACTCCCTATACATGGTTAAGCACAGGTAGTGTCATATTTGGCATCCCTTTTACTGTATGTGCGAGTCAGAGAGAGGTATAATTCCCTGAGTTCCTACCATGTCAGTGTATGTGCTATGCATTGCCTCTTTGCCAAGGCCTGGGCATACTGGGGATGCCTCCTTCTGCCTACTGGGGCAGGCACAGGTTGTTCCTCCTCTGAGTCACTCTGTACCTGTGCAGGCATTGGCAATGGTGGAGGGCTGTGTGACTCTGCCCCGTGCTGTTCCTTCTGCAGCTGTTTCCACAGGATCATATTGTGTAGCATGGCACATATGAAGACAATTTGGGTACATGTAGCTGGTGAGTACTGCAAGGCTCCACCGGATATGTCCAGGCACCGAAATCATGACTTGAGCATCCCAAACATATGCTCTATTATGATTCTGGTCTGTGCATGTGCCTCACTATGGAGTTCTTGTTCTGGTGTGTGTGCATTTCTGATGGGTGTCATCAGCCACGGCTCCAGTGCATAACCAGCACCCCCCACTAGATGGCCATAAGGTTCATAGGTTCATAGGTTCATAGGCTGGTACTAGGCTATCGGCCCTAGGGCCTATACAAGCCTAGCCATAACAATTCAATGGATATTTCTTCCCACAATATTCACTTCTCTGGACCTCTGTCTAGAAGGGTGACTGACATGATCCCCGGAGTGAATTTCCTATCTCCTATTCAATCATCAAGGTTCCTTTTGAAGAGGGCCAAGGAGGCACTCTGCTTGACATGTATGGGCAGTCTATTCCAGAGTATGGGGAGTCTCTGGGTCAAAAACCTATCCCTCCAGCATGTTTTGTTCATTGTGATGACAAGGTTTAGATCCCTAGAGTGTGTGGCTCTGAGGTATTGGGATTTCTTTAAGTGGAGCATGTCCAACAGCTCAGGGTTTGACATGGCCTTGTATGTTAAGCAGAGATCGCCTCTGAGTAGACGATATGCCACAGAATATAGCTGGAGTTTTTTTTAGACAGTCAGCATATGGCATCTGCTTTAGGCCTGTGATTCTTTTAGTGAGGTATTTCTGTGGCCTTTCCAGCTGTTGCAGTTGTCTTGTAAGGTACATACCAAATGGGGCATTATACTCTATAATGGGTCTAATGAGGGATGAGTACAGTGGGACAATGACCTCCTTTTTCTGGATGAAAAGCCCTTAGTGATGAGGTGTGCCACATAGAAGGATTTCCTGACTGTTATGGTGATGTGGTTATCGAAAGTGAGACCACTGTCCACCTGTGTCCCTAAGTCTCTCATCACATTTTTGATGTTTAGTGTATTGTCACCTATGTGGTAATTCATGGGTACATGTTTCTTTCCAAAGGGGATAACTATACATTTCTTGGTATTAAGCTTGAGCCCATGGCTCTGGCACCAGGCATCTGTTTCTGTAAGGCCCTTTTGTAGAATATCCACATAATTTGGGGATTCAATAATGGCTCCTAGTTTGCAGTCATCTGTGAACTTTGTTAGCCAGAGCCCTTTAGTGTTGGCCTGTACTTCAGAGAAGTAGATGTGAAACAAGAGTGGTCCCAGGACTGAACCCTGAGGTAGTCCACTTGTCACTTGTCTGGAGCTGGATTTGGAGTTGGCTACATTTACAGTCTGGGTTCAGTCAGTAAGCCAGTTGGCAACCCATCGAGTGACGTAGGGATTTATGCCCAGATTAGTATGTTTATCTATGATTCCAGAGTGGGGGATGGTGTTGAAGGCCTTGGCAAGGTCCAGATAGGCTGTGTGGACCACCTTACACTCATCCACAGCTCTGGAGACTGATTCAAAGAAGTCAATCAGGTTCAGGAGACAAGATCGGCCCTTCACAAACCCAAACTGGGTGGGATCCAGTGTTTGAAGGTTTTCAATGTCTTTGTTTATAAGTTCCATGATAATGCGTTCTATGCCCTTGCAGATCAGGCTCGTCAGACTGATGGGACAGTAGTTCCCAGGATCCAAGGTGGATCCCCCCCCTTGTGGAGTGGGATCATTTTAGCTGTGTTCCACTTGGTGGGCATGAACCCTGAGGTGAGGCTATGATTAAACATGACACTTAGGTGAGGTGCCAGTGCATTTTGTAGTTCATGTAGTGCACAGCCTGGGATTTCATCTGGTCCCATGGATGCTGTATTCTTAGCTTTGGAGAGTGTGGTTTCTACCTGTATATAAGGCATTTCCCCATTGGCAAATCTCTGGTACAGCTGCATCATATGCCAGATTTTAGAGTCGTGATAGCTTCCAGAGCAGCCAGCATACACATTCATTATAATGCCCTGGGCAACACACACGACCTGGCAGTAGATTGAGGTGAAGCCCTTGCGATTGATGTAGACCATACCCCCACCCCGCTCACAGGGTGGTCCTTTGATGTGTATGTGCATGCAGGCTATAGCACCCACTACCTCAAGGTATTCTGCTATTTGGTGGAAGAAACGCATACTGCTGGTCAATGCCTCACAGGTGTTGAGGAAATATATGTGCTCACAGGCATGTGCTGACATGGCGTTCAGGAACTGGTGGAGTACCCTGGATGCTGATGCCTGTGAGATCCCCATGATATCCCCAGTTGACCTTTGGAAGATACCTGTGGCTAGTATTCTTAGGCCTACGCATACCTTGGTATCCATTGGGATGCATTCCCCTCTGTTGGTTCTGTGTGTGAGTTGTGGCCAGCACAGCTCAACAATTTGCTGTAGGAGGTCCCTGTCCACCCTATAGTGCTCCACTATCTCCAGCTTATGTAGCCCCTTGTAGGTTACCCTGGGTCTGTACACTATTCTCCTTCTCCTCACTGTGGGTTGGTCATCAGCATTCTCATCCTCACCACACTCAGCCTCTTCCACATGTTGATTTATGAGACCTAATGCAGCCCCTACAATTTTGTTGCTTTTGTTAGGTAAAATGTTCCTGTTTGTGTACATCGTTAGTGTAGAGTTTGTGAAAGAAACCAGAGGGAAAGGTGTTTGCATATGTTATAGTGCTGTGCTGGGCTGGGCTGGGCTGCTGCCTGTGTAATTGGCTGATTCTGATACATTTCACCTGCCAGCTATGTTAGTTCTCATTAAGTAGCTTCCTACTGCTGTTTTCCTTTCCCATTGCCTTCCTGTTTAAGCCCAGATGTGTGGCACGCAAAGACAGTGCTCAGATGTGCACAGATTTGCTATTTCCTCGTTAACTTTTTTCATTTGGTTTAAAACCCGGCACGCAGTGTGCGCACCCGTTTAGGTGATGTAAAGTGCACTTGGCAGCTTCAGACACATCCCCTTCCTTACCTCTGCTAAGCTTAGGGCAAACCTAAGCCACAGGGCTCCAATAAGCTTACAGTATCCCTGACACACCACTCTGTGATGTCAGCTAGCTCTTAGGCTTGTACCATGGTCTTCTTGCACCTACATGGTTGGTGCAGGCTAGCCATGAGGGGAAATATGTGATTCAGTATCATTACTCTCATTTGCATAGGATTTCCTGCTAATGTCTAGTTACAAGTCCCACACTGAGCTTTCCCCCTTAGCAACCACTACTCACTGGCCTTGTTGTCTTCTGCTTGCCATTGACCATAATGGCAAAATTGTGATTTTGCAGGGAAAGCTTTTTTCAGGGTTTCTCTTTTATTTTCCGGCCGATCCCGTTTGCGCGCCACTGCCCTATGCTTAAATAGTTGATATCGGCCAAAAAAAAATAAAAGTTTTTTTTTTTTTTGCAACTGTTTTCCATGCCAATGACCATATATTTGGCCATTGGCAAGCTTTACACATTATATACGCCCTTTATTTGCAGCTGTTATGGCTCCATTTCTGCAGGTTACACTAGTCCTGCATAGACAGCTGACAGCTTTCTGGATCACAAATTCACCTCATTTGCATGGTTTTCACCTGCAAATGGGGTAATTTGCACATAGGAGCTGTGTCCATGCAGGAATAATGCAGGAGCACTCGTGTACGTCCTGCGAGCTTGTTCCTGGATCTCTCAGTGGCCATATTGTCTCCAGTAGCTCCTGCACTATTCATGTATACCATTCAGAGCTTGCTGAATCCTGGGGACTATGTTAGACATAGTTTTTTATCATCTGGTTTTCGTGGAATATTTTGACCAAGCTGGGCTTGACAATAATTATTTTTAATCTTAGTTTTTCCCTTCTAGTTGGTCTACTGGTCTTGTTTGCTTAAGATTTTTAATCTATTTTTCCCCTTTCTGGAAAGTCTATGGTTCTTGCTTATGAAAAACTTCCCTAAGTTTCTGAGAAATATAGTCATCACTTTGTTTTACTCTGTGGTTCAGATTCTCATTCATTCGTTTTAGTAGAACATCTGCATGAATGGTAAAGTGCATGGCTAACTGGGAATGAGTGTGAAAACAAATCCTCTGTTAAGTAAGTTGAAATTGGAATGTCTACTTGGGATATTTCATGCTGTTTTTATCATTGTAGTAGTGGGATTATGGGTCTACAGTCTTAGTGGTTAATTTGAGTGGTAACAATCTGTGAATAATGTCAAGAATTACAATTTGCATATGTTGGCTGACCTCACTGCATATAAGATTGAGCTCTAATGTCACCCTGGAACATAAAAAGCTAAGCTAAAAGAGTTTATGTTGACAGGCTAAAGGTGCATGTTTTGCTGAAAATAGTAGGCAGGATGTATTAAAAATTGGGATGGAGTGTTTTAACCCAAGTAGTTTGAAATTACAGCTGTGAACCACATCTCTGTAGATTTGGGGGTATTCATTTATCAGGCATCAGCCTGAAGATTTTAAATATGGATTTAATAAGTTCTAAGTATGATGGATTGTGCATGTTTAAGCATTTTGTTGCTTAGATCTGGGATAAACAATGATCATAAAAGCTTGAGCTTTGTTTGCACAAAGTAGAGAGTTTAAAGTAGTTCTTATGTGTGAATTTTATGTTATGTTTGCAGTAATGTAATATAGCCTATGGCCATGTGCTGTTCTCTAGTTGATAAGATTTGGACAGTTTCATAAATTTTAATTTTTATACCCTGGGGTTCATGAAGCTCAGCGCAAGGACGGTTTTAGCCTTGCACCGAACGTCCTCCTTAGAGATGATGATGCAGCACCATATGAATATTTATGAGGGCCCTCTGCAGCACCCTCTACATGCACAGGAAATGTGTGCAAGTGCAGGGGGTGTGTTTAAGCATAGCACAGAGGCTTAAACATGCCCCCACAGTTGCACAACCTACAATGTTTACTATTAGAGCCCGCCTCTAATAGTAAGCAATTAATTCAGTGTCCGTGGATACTGAAATGTATGCAAAGCATACAGGAGTGTCCTCGAACACTGAGATAAAAGCAAAGTAGTAAACACACAAGCATGCAGTGGAATGTTGAGCCCCTGTCCCTAGAACTATTACATTTAAATTATCCATGTCCCTATTATACATTTGTGTTGCTTCGTTATTGAAAGTGTAAGTGAAGTGCAGCGTGTTTGCACGTCACTGCCCTTTGCTTAGCATAGCTTACACATCAAAATCATCCAAATAAAAAAAAAAAAACATGTGGAATCAGCATTAACGTCAAAAGTGTAGTGGTTAGAGCATCCACCTAACAAACAGACATTCATGGTTCGAGTCCCATTGCAGCACACATCATTTTCTATGTGGAATGTGTATATGAACATCTTTTTGCTGTATAACCTACATAATAACATGTCAATGTGAAATGGAGTACTGCATTAAATGTTTAACTAATTTAATT